>NC_142173.1:4191645-4491645 GCF_029865625.1 Vigna umbellata
ATAAGTCTTTCTCTTGCGGAATGATAAATATAAGTTAAGAAATCCAACATTGCAACAACATAATTAAAATATATATGTAAGTATTTTTATTACTACTATAATGCGTATAGTATTATACATTTAAACTATTTCACTATAATACTATACTTTGCATATAAAAATAAATAATTTTATTATTACTTAATATTTTAAATATGACAACAATCCGCAAAAGACTTGTTCAAATATTTTTAATTATGAAGATATTATTTGCTACACATAATAACTTTTAGATGATGTCTAAATGTTGGTATTATTTAAAAAAAAGTTACAATAACTATAATGGGAAAATAATATATTCAATTATATATTACCTTTTTAGGTATAAGTTATTAATTATCTTTAATTTATATGTTTTAAAACATATAAAAGGGTGTAAACCATTTTCATTCAGAAAACACAAAATATTTAATAAGTCAATTCAAATATTAACATAATACTAATAATTAACCTTTGTGAAAAACAAATTTAATTAAAATGTGTAAGGATAATGCAGTGAATTGACACATGAAGAATTGTCATAAATAAACTAAAAATATTTAATTGAATTTACTAATAAAGGATTATCGAGAAATTCAAATTCATCGTTAATATGATATTATTGACAGAAAACTATAATAAATACTGACATTTTATTTATTGATAGATATATTTGTCGATAAAGTGAATTTTAATGTTGTCAATAAAATATTTATTTATAATATATGTTGATAAGATTGTAATAATTATTTGTTATAAATTAGTTGAGAAAGTATTATTTGTTAATGAATTGATTTTGTCGATAATTGATTGAGAAAATTGAAATGAACATTCCTATTATGTGGACATGGTTTTTCTTCATTCATTCTTCATTTCAACAACAATGTTTTCTCCATTTCAGGAATTAGGTTTTCCTCAAATTAGTCATTCTCAACCTTAATTCTTACCTAAAATGTGTGTTTCAAAATTCGTATTTCCCTAAACCCTACTTCTCAATACTAATTTGCATTCAAAAAGCCAACTCGAAGCTAGAGAAAGTAAATGTATATGGCTTTTGGTGGAGGCACCGCTTGTCTATCCTCATTGGGCATCGAGGTAAGGTTTTCTTCATATCTTTTTGTTTTATTCATTGAGGGGATTCATTGATGATGTATGATTGTGGTTAATAGAAAAAATTGAAAATTCACCCTTTTGGATTGTTCTCGTTGTTCTTGTGCTCCACAAGAATCTAGGTTAATCACAAATTATTTTAATTGTGTTGGCTAATTTGTATATTCTAGTTTTGTCATTTGTGGGTGAATTATGGGTTGTTCGGTATTGAATTGCTCATGTGGACTTCTTACTTTACTTGTGCTCATGCTTGGTGTTTGATTTGCTTATTATTGACATATTAATTATTTAATGAGTTAATTTTTTATTATTAATGGTATCTTTTTAATATAGTTTTGGTTGTTTGATTTGTAGGTGATATATATCACCTACATATGATCTTCGTTGCATTACCATGTGTGATTGTTATTTTATAGTAGTTTATCAATTTTAAACATATCTAATATATAATTATACTATTTCAAAAGTGATCCAATCATCCATATTTCATAATTCATAGTGGGGATTTGAATATTAGATTGCACTAGGTCTCAACTAGTACAAGAAAAAAATGGATTTATCAATTACCAAAATCTGTCAATAATCATCAAAATCAGTTGTTGAATCAAAATTATCAACAACTTACTAATGGCAAAAAATCTGTTGGTAAAATGTTTGTCAATAAATTTTGCCTATGGATAGGAATGTTTGTCGATAATTACCAATGACCAAAATTCTCCAGTAATTTTCCTCTGTCATTACAGATAAATTTTGATTGTTGATAAAAATACAATGGTAATTATCAAGATTTGATATTCTTCTTCCTTCTTACCTTTTTTTCCTTTCTTCTTTTTCTTTTTTCTTTTTCCTCCTCCTAATTCAGTATTGTTGTCTCCACTATGTCCACATCCATGTTTGTCACTTCTAACTCCTCGTCCTTCTCCTCTTCCTCATTTTCTTCCTTCTCCTCTCCTCATCCTTCATCGCTACCAGCACAATCTTCGCTACTTTTGTTATTGTCTCTTCTTTCTCCTTCTTCTTTTCACCACTTATCTTCAATTAATTTATAACAAATATTTTCTTAAATTTGGTAAAAGAATTGACATTTATTTTACTGACAAATTTATTAATGAGATTACTTATGAATTTAAATAAAAATTCATTTACAACAGATTTTAAAACAAAAATCTATTATTGATAAATTTATTAACAAAGTTTAAAAAAATTCATTACTAACAAATATATCAACAAATTTTGAAAATAAATCTATTAGTGATAAATCTACCAATGAATTTTATTATAACATGATCAACCCAATGAAAATTTTAATATTTATTTTATTAATAAAATTTATTGATAGAAATATCCATCAATAATAAATATTATAAATTATCAACAAATTTTATTGACAAATTTACGTTAATAACAAAAAATTATAACTTATAATAAATATTACCAACACATTTCACCAGTGAAAATACTCGTAATAATTAAAATTTTAAAATTTTTTAATAAAATTTATTGATAAATTTTGTTTTATTAATGAATTTTTCTATTAGTTAATATTATTTTATCAGATAGAACATCAATAAAATTTTATCGATAATTTAATATTAGTTATAGTAAATAATTTATTAAAAATAATAAATGGTGATTGTGTATATTTTAGTTACAATGTTGGCTGACCTATTAACAGCATAAAAATGTAAGCTTGACTAGACATGTGATTGAGTTACGGTTTTTAATGAAATCTGTTATCCAACCTTAAAATCTAGAAGCCAAAAAGTTGTTGATGTTGCTGTTCCATTAACTAGAAAATGTGACTATTTTTGTTTTCCTCCATTGATATTATTTACTATAGAAAATGTGACTATTTTTGTTCTCCTTTCCTTGTTTCTCTCTTTTATTTTCTGTTATTGTCCTTTTGGTATTTTTGTAGTGTGGTTCATTTTTCTTCATTTTTCTTCTCTTTCTTTCTCTTTTATTCTTGTTCCTTTCTTCCTTTCATATCTCTTCTTTCTTAGGGTTTCCCTTTCTATGAGATAACTTATGCATAACTTGTGATTTATCGTGGGGCAATAGAAGATAAAAGAAACATCACTAATGAAGAAAAAGTAATTAATAGTATATAAAAAATGATACAACATTCATACACACAAACATAAACAAATACATACACTCACGTGTTCAATTAATCTAAATATTCTTCATCAATATCAAGGTCAATTTAAACAATACTAATATTCAGATTTATTTGTATTTCCTAATTATAATATTTGTAAAAATACAATAAAGTTATTATTATTATTGTCTTAAGAGATAACTTACGTCGTTTATTCAACTTTATTTTCTTATTGGAATATAATTAATAAGAATTTTTGTAAAAAATATGACTTATAAAAATACCAATTTTTAAAATAAATCTTTAAAGGTACTTGTTCATATTTGAAATTGAAATCGGTGATTATTACTTTTAATTGGAATGATAATTTAGTTCCGATGTTGCGCTGATTGCGGTTAAGTAGATGACAACCAAAACGATAAAAACGGCATCCACTTAAGTATTCCTTTGGTCTCAAATGACTGCAACCTTTTATAAGAGAAAAAAGAAAATAAAAATAAAATAATTAAAAAGTAAAGGTTAATTAATGTTGCATATCATGTTTTTAAGATCTTGATTAGTTATAAAAAATAATATTTCTTCTTGATTTAGGAATGATTAATCAATTTAAAATATGAGAAATTAATTCCTAAAAACAGTAAAACTCTGACACGTCTTTTGCTTCTGCCACTTCCATCCATAAAAGTATGTTAATACACTCCCCATCCTTGTTTATAATATATATAATTGTATCTTTTAATAAAATAAATTAAAAACTACAAATTTATAGGTAGGTTATATTATTAGTCCATAATTATCTTTATCACGTTTGAAGTCCGTCAAAATCTCGGTTACACATAATGTTGGAAATTTTTAGTGTTTATGAAAGTACGAGAGATATAAAAGATATATTTTATGAAACTTGTTATTTTATTTTATTTATTATTTTATATATAAAGAAAAATGTAATATAATATTAAATTTCTATAATATTTCAATCTTAATTTTCTAAATTTAAATAATAATTAAATATATTTTTTATCTTTATACGACAGATATTTTTAAATTAGAAGATTTTTAAAAACTAATTTAAATAAAAAAGATATTTAGTAAATATTCTACACGTTTCTCCTTCACGTTTATTTGAATTTCGTATTTTTAAATTTGATTATTTTCTTTTGATTTTCTCCTTCTGTTTTTCTCATTTTTTTTTCTCATTCTCTTTTCATTTGACATTTTCTTTCAATTTGACATTTTTTATTATATTTTTTTTTCTACTTATAGTAAATTTTATAATAGTGACATTGGACTTTTGATTATAACATGAGTTTTCATCTAATTTCTCAACTTGAATTTCAAATTTCTTCAAGAGATGTTTATTTTTTATTTTTTATCTTTATTTTATATCATCTTCATTTGTAGTCAATTCCTCTTTAATCAAATTCAAAGCAAATATTTTGTAAGTAGTTTCTCTTCTGCTTTGTGCTTTATAATATTGACATCTTCTTCATATTCTTGAGATTTGTATACCTTTTTCACATTTTTGGTATTTTGCATCTAGCATCCACCAACATTGGTTGATTGATGATTATTTTTCTTGCAATAGGAGCAAAATGTAAAAACATGTGGGTTGTTGTTTTTGTTCATTTTGCATCCCAATATGAAGTAAAGCACCTTCAACCGCATTATCGTCTCTCATTAATCTTTGTTTCTCTTGTGCTTGCAAGACATATATAACTTTTGTCAAAGTAATTATAGATAAGTCTTTTGTATTTTTCAGTGAAGCATTAAATGCTTTGTATCTCTTCGACATTGTCACCAAATTTTTTTCATTGAGTCTAGAATCTAAAAACTCATTTCCTAATAATTTTATCTTGTTAGCAATACCCAATAATTTGTTTGAGTATTCCTTAATTTCCCCAACCTCTTTCATCCCTTTGCAACTCAAACTCCTATATCAAACTTAAAACTTTCATGTCTCGAATATTCTCGTTTTCATATTCTCTTTTCAAATAATCCAAAATTCCTTTAGTATGACATATTCTAATCTTAGTATTTGCGTCCAACACTCATGGTAACAAAAAATAAAAGAAATAGATATTAACAATTTTAAGGTCTATAAATATATCTCTAAACCATCATTATAAATAACACACAAATTGAATGCTTCTAATTGAAAATCTCTCCATATCTTTAGCTATAATGTCTAAAGTTAAAATAATTAAGTGAAATTTTGGTATAGTGAAAATTATATTTTCAAACCAATTAAGAAAAAAAAGTAAATAATATGTTCAACCCAACATGTAACATCGTATTTTAATAGTATATAACTACTAAAAGAGACATAACACATAAAAAAAATGAAAGAATAGACAAAAATAAAATAAAATATGTACATAAGACTATTATAGTTATCTCAAACATAACCATACCATTAATATGCATATAGTCATATACACCTAAAAGTAGTATTACACCGAATAAAAAGCATAATACTATTTCCAAAACTAATAAAACAAGAAACCAAAACTACCTACTTCTAAGCTTCAGCACCACTCCCGTTTTACACTAGCTGGATTAACGGGAACATCTTCATCTACTCCCACCATTAATGTGATCATTACAAACAAGAAAAAACACAAACAAATAACAAAAAAGAAAGAGTAAGCTAATGTACCAAAAGAGTTATCATACAACACAAACAGAGATGTTAACCCATATATATATATATATATATATATATATATATATATATATATATAAGGCATACAATCATTCATTCTAAATATGATCACTAATCATCCGGATACATGTATTGATGTCAAACTTTAGGAGTTATATACTTGTGGTGGTGGAACAACTTGCCTACCCAAGCTACCACCCACAAAGTTAGTTTGTCAACCATCTATGGCCAAGTAAAGCCCCTAGACTAGGACTTTCTGTTTCTCTCAACACATACCCCACCTTTCTTTACTTGAAATTGGATGGTTATTAGAGTGTCATGATAACTCCCAATACGGGATCCCTACATCGATATATACATTACTTGAAACCATTAGAATAACTTTTTCTTGAAATTATCTTCACCACATACTTCATTCATACTCACACCCATATAACATTTCCATAAGCATTATAATTTACATCATAAGCATGCATAAGATTTGGAGCAACCTATTCAAACTAAAACCAGAAAACTACATTGGTGCTCAACGATACAAAGTCACTGCTCAATGCCAGACCACTCGCAAAAATGGTCGCGCAGTGATGAATGGGTGGCATTCAACGGTCTAAAGTTTAAATGCTCTTGGACCTTCACTGTCAAACTTGTGCTCAACACCACACCATCACTACTCAATGACATTTTATAAATAAGAAAGTTTAACACTCCGAATTGGGAAACTAGGGACCTATTCAGATGACCAAATTGGTATTCCCATCTCAATGTATGGTTCAAAAACAAGTTTATGTGCCAGAATGAATACCAATTTGTTCAACTGGTCAGAATCTCAATTTTTCAATTTAACACTAAAACAACCAAAAACAAGCAACATCTAACCGCAAACACAATATAAACTCTACATTCCAAACTACCAATTTTAAACCAAATCTAACATGCAACACAGTGTGTCAAAACATCAATAACATATAAAAATGTGGTAAATATTTTTCCTTACCTAACAAATGACCAAAATACTCTAAAATAGCTTTAAATATAGAGGAAGTTTTATTTTCTCCTACGAACAACAGAAACACGATCAGGATATACTGTTATAACCACTAATAAGCAAAGACTTAATTTGATGACTCAAAAGACGCATACAAGTTAAACGTGACCCATATGCAATAGATACAAGAAAAAACCAAGATAAATGGTTGAAACTCAACCTACTCAAACGAAGAAATTGATTGATCCAAATTGAAAAACTAGCCACATGAATTAATCATACAGTCTCGGTTCTTGAATTAGACGGACAAAGAATAAGAACTCGTAAAGAAAACTTAGAGAACTCTAAAAAAGTGTTTTCTAAAAAAAAATTATATGTTTTAAAATAACAAAACTCGTTCATGACTAAACTATTTATATTAAAATCATTCAATATTAAAATAATGGAATCTTAATATTTTTTAAATCACTATTACTTTTTAAATGTCATTTTCTATATCTTTATACCATAAATATTAGTATTTTTTATTTTATATTAGTATATTTTGATTTTAGTACAATAAGAAAAAAAAATTATAGTCTTGATATAAAATTATTTAATTCCATTAAATTTATTTGAACTCCGTTAATAATAAGGAAATTGAACGTGATTGGTCTTAAACAATTTTCATGTAGGTTTATTAAAAGAAAACAATTGTCGCTAATATACATTAATCTTGAAGGATCACTAAAAATTTTAAATTTACAAAGAAAAAAGAAGTAAAAGATAAAATATTCCTTAAATATTAATGATATATGAACGTTAATTTTATATTTAATAAACACACTTCACAATTACTAAAGCTCAAATATGTGTTTAATCACCGAAATTATAAAAGGAGTTAAAAAAATAAACAAAATTAAAATTTTTATATTAAGACTATGATTTGATTTGATTGTACTAAAAGAAAGGAATTATGTAAAGTAAGTATTTATCTATATGCAGGAGATAAAATATGACATAAGATTTGTGAAAAGCAAAGTGAGAGTAAAATAAAGATAGAAGTACTAAAGGGAAAGAAAGTATCTTACTGTATCTGCAAAAGATGGTTCCATTTCAACAGTCCACAATTACTAAGCTATGAAATCTCTAAATGGAGTAACTTTTTCCCTACCAACTTTGAGATACATAACTGAATGCCCAAAATGTTAGATTGAGAAAAGAGAGCATGGCAGCATAGAGTGGTCCTAAAAGATCAAAGTGTGAAGGAAGAGGTATCCATTAATGCACTCTTTATTGAAGGGTGGCTCTGGATAGTGACAACAGCTCTTTCAGTAAAGATAAAAGAAGAAAAGAGGAAAATAAAGTGAAATTTTTTCAGAGATTATTAGTCTTTATTGGACTTTGAATGAACTCAGTCATTATTTTAGCCAAACACAACTATAGGGTGGTTCAGGTTAGCTACTCAGTTCTAGACAGCCTTTAACTCAAACCATAGCTTACAACAATTCAAAAAGAAACTTGCAATACATGTTTTTTGGTCGGTCTCTAAACATGGAGTTAAGTGCATCACTCGATAAAAAATTTCTTTAAAAAAATTCCTTATCAATAAAATTATGGTATTTGATATCAACTCCACAAAAACATGAGTTCCTCTTTATACTTCAAGGGTTTTTTTATATATATTTATTAATAACTTTCTATAATTATATTTATAAAACTCGTATTATTAAAATGGTTTTTTTATTCGTGAAGAATTTTCTTGAAACCTTTCATTGGAAATGTTCTAAGCACTAAAGTCTTAGTATGAGATCTTAAAAGCTAAGTAACTTGGTTAAAACATAAAAAACAAATAACTAGAATACATCAACTGTCAAATAAAAACGTAAAATCTAAACCATATAATTATGCGTGGACAATTCTCTCGTTAGTTTATTATGCTATTCATTTATCTTTTACATTAATCATACCTAATTAAGAAATATGGTATTATAGATAGACAGAACTGAATTTTCTTATATTTGAATATATCTAATTGAATTAATCACAAATTTGAAAATTACATTTCAAATTTTAATGTGTAAATTGATGAGTAAAATAGTGTTTTGATTCTATAAACTTTCTATTGCAAGAAAAATAGATCCTTTAGCACTTTATTATTATAAAAATGATAGCAAGGTATTTTATATTTGTTCATCTCAAACTCTAGACTAGATCTAATATTTCTTTAAAATACACTTTAAGGGTTACAGTAAAAACAATAACGATTACAAAGTACATTATAACCAAACCTTAACTATCATAAATACATTAAATCAAAGGTTATCTCTCCTAAACCTTCTCTAGATACTAAGAATTACAAATATTATAACCTATCTACTTTTGGCTTGAGTAACAGATTAAAAGGTGAAGCTTAGGAAAAACTCCTAGGAAGAAGATAAACAAGAAGTCGTTTCTTAGCATAGCTATAACTCCACGTACTAAAAAGTATTACAATAACTCTCAAAAGAAATGGAATCATGTCTTTAGTATACTCGTCTGGTCAATTATTAATCGGAAAGTTAATCCTTCATGAATTAGACCATACTAAACACTGCAGAGACCAATCGATCAAGCTAAAACAGATTATCTCTAAAATTGTCCCACTTAAAGATTAATAATTAAATAGCAAATTTGAGTTGTAAATTAGACTAACCTTAATCAAAAGTCTATTAGACTAACCATAAATCACTATTAATCATATTTGAGTTGTAATTAGACTAACCTTAATCAAAAGTCTATCACAAAACATATAAATAGTAGTTCAAAGTAAAGAAATAGATTACACATTAATTATACATCTATTGTTCTTAAGTCTTGAGAATAACAACTTGAAAATCAACTAGTTTAACGTGAAGACTTGACCTCGTACCCAAAATCCAAAATAATATGCTTGTAAGAATGTATTGCATCTTTATATCAATGAATATGACCACTAAAGCAATAATCTCCATTTTTTGATGTTATAGACAAAATTATGTTATGCTAAGGAACTTCTAATATGTGCGTATAGAAATCTATTTTAGCGCAGAAAGATTAATAATTAAATAGCAAATTATCTACACGCAAAACATACTGTTTTTTAAAAAATTAATTGGTTATTTAGTTAATCCTTTTTATTGTAATCAAAACATAAGATTTATGAAGTTGCTTAGTATTCTTATACGACTAAGTTGTCTAAGTCCCATGAATCTATTTGTGTAACTAGATATACTAAATTGCGAATTAATTCATGTTTATAATTGATGAAATTAAACATGTGATGATTAATAAAACTAAAAGAAATAGGTATCCATTCGGAACCATTTTAGATTAGGTTGGATTGTGTTTATTTTTAACTCATGGATTGATTGTATAGTAAAAGCAGAAACCAATAAAAACAAAATCTAATTCAGTAAAGTATTAGTCTCAGAGTCTGGAATATAATATATTAAGATATCAAATTGTTGGAAGGGGTGAACCAAGATTTCTTGGTTTTCAAGGAATTAAATATATAATTCAAGGCTATACCAAGTAATGGTTCATGACTCAATTGTATTAGCTTGTGTATATTCCTCAGGTTTTAAGTATTTAGGTTTTGTTTTAAATTGTCAAGCACGCCCTAGTGTATAAATACAAATATTATGAGTTTTTAATACAAGTTTAATTGAGATAGTGTATGAACTATTTGCAATGATATTCAGGATATGAATTGAGTCACTCTCTGGTTATGTACAGTTCAGATAGCAGATATTTGCAAATAAATGAGGGTTACTAAGGGATGTAATACATGGGATTTGGAAGCTTGAAGGATCTAACAGATAGTGAAGAACCTAATAAATCGCTCCACTGGTCACCAGAGTTTCCAAGAATCCTGTATCCATCTTTCTCCATCTCATTCCTCTTCTCTGATTTGAAGAGTACAGCTCGTTTCCCTTGATCAGCTGAACTTCTGAACATTATAAAATAACAGGTTCAAAATTCAGCATAAAATAAATAGCTTCAGAGTACAAAAATACAAGCACGATCATCCTAAAACTGTACACGATTGCATGTACAAACAAAACTTCTCAGGTAGAAGCTTTTACCTTGCAGATATAACACAGAAGTTGCAGAAAAGAAACAGTGAAAGAAAGGGAGTGAATTGACTAATTAGTCAAAATTAATGACATAAACATAATATGATGATAGCAGAAAAGCAGAAAAGATGTTAGATTCTTTGAATATAAACAACCATAAAAGAAATAGGGCTACAACCACATATTCCTTCGTATAATTGACTATTGCCACTGCCAAGATAAGAAGAACAAAACTCCAGAATACGTGTGGACTATGATATAATTATTACTGGTAATAGACAACCATCAAGTACATCATTACCTTGTGTACCCTATAAACTGTCTACATTATATAGAATCATGATGGTGTTTGGGGCATGTAATCTCCATTTGCATTCGTTTGTTAAGAGCGTAAATTAATTGAATCCTATGATTAAGATTTAATTAGGATATATTCACCCAACCTGCTCTATATGAGGTTCAAAATTATACTATATGGGGCTAAATTCCAGGTATCCAAACAATTTATCCATCAAAATTGAGTAAATCAGTCCACTTTAACAACAAAGAGGTTGGAGTCTGGAATTGTTGAAAAGAAAATAAATTATGAAAGGAAATAAGGGTGTGTAATGCGTTAAATTATTCTTTTGTTCGTATTTCTTCATTTCATAATAGCAAGTTAATTTATTAACTACATCAGTGAAGGCCTAATCCAAAAAATCTACATGAAGGCAAACCTTAAAGAATTTACAGATACAACAAAGAGAATAAGGAGCATATATCATGAAATGTTGAAGAGAAAAAGAAGCACAAGACTTGCCACATTTGTGCACATTCCCTTTATAAAAAGCATAATATATGAAAGAGTTTCAAAACCTATAATGCTTTCTAACAGAGATAACATTTGTATTGTCAGCATCCGGCCCAAAAATATAATATGTACGAAACACAAATAGGAAGAGAAACATTAGATAATTTGGCTAGGAGACAAATTGTTTTACTTAAAACGTTAGAGACCATCAATTAATTAATAAATTTTAACATTAATAAGATATTAAGAAGACAAACATATCATCATCTAACTCAAACAATAGCAATTCAATAGTTTTCTGTAATGCTATCTAACAACAGAATCTAGTCATTAACATGATATGCCAATATTGATGCCGACAAGTTGGCTTGGATTTTATGTGGAGTATGCAAATGAACTCAAGAAACCAAAAGCAATGCCAACTGGAGAAACACTAGGTATATTGAAACCAGGGAGAGCATAGGCAAGGAAGGAGCATGGAATCTTGTCAATTACTGCAGCATAAAATAACAACTACCGAAGTCTTCTCTCACTGGCTTAGGAGTTAGGATCAACTTCACGGACTAGACAAGTACAATACAACACTGTTGAGTTTTGTCAACACATATCTAACAAGGGGCAATGTCATTTGAAAATAAAAATGCAGGTTATTAGGAAATTCTATGTGACCTTATCATGTGCTCTCGTGATTCCTAAAATTCTTCTATAGTAGAACCGTAGAAGTACTTCAACTGTATGTTGCTAATGAGCAAAACTAATTTTATAAAAACTAAATTATGTTCATCTATCGCCATTGACTAGGCAAGGCTGCTTGAAATCTATATGCAAGCTCAATTTAAAGTTTAGAAGATTGTTAATAAGATTCTTCCTCCATTTGGCCTTCTCTACAACTATGCACCGCTGTCCTGCATTAGTTATCTTTATGCTTGGAGGAACCTTTTAGTCATGATCACACATTGATACCTGAGGCTTTCTAAATTTCGACCACTCGGCTTGAATGAAAGATCCAAGATATTTAAAACAGAGTGGATTATAGAACATACTCAGAATCTTTCCGCATTTTTTTAATGTACTTAAAAAACATACATCAATTGATGTCCTAAAGCTAGCAAATATGATTTAGGAATTACCTTAATATGAGCTGGTCCCATTCCTTAAACCCAGCATTGACCAAATTATCAACAGTAACACTCCTGTGTCTTTCACTCCGTCCAGTCAGCAGAATAACCTTGAATCCCAGATTCAGAACATCTTCATAGAGCTTTAAACTGGGTTCTATGGCTGGAGCTCCACCGGTCTCCACCCAATCGTTAAACTTCTCATGGTCAAAAACCTCAAGCCTGCAAGCACATTAAAACACAAGAAATGTTATTTGAACGATAAAACGTAAGCATTTTGTACAACTAAGAGAAAGAAAGAGTGAAAAGCATAGAAACATGATATGTAACAAATAATGTAATGGAGATAGACAAAAAAAATGTTGCACAAATTGTTATATGAATTATTATACGTGTATCACATCTCTTCTAACAAACAAAAAGAGAAATAACAAAAGTGAACAAGAGAGATGCATTTGAATACTATAGGCGTTTTGGTCCTTACACTAGCCCTTACTTTCATGACAATTAGTACCTGAAATTAGGAGTTAATTAAAATTTTGAAAATTCTTTCAGATACGAAAGTGATAACAAGTGGTTAAATCCAAAGAAGAAAAATGGCAATAGTTTTTTTAATAACAGAGCTAATGTGATAAATAAATTATACTTTCAAGAACATTTTTCAATTTTAGTACAATCAAAGATCTAAGTTATGGTAACTTACATTTTTCAAGTGTTTACCCAAGAACAAACTTAGTATTAAAGTCTATTAAAAAAATCAATCACAACAAAAGAAAAAAAAAGCAGGAAGATAACCACAAATTAAAATTGATTTATTCATAAATTAAAAATCAATTTTTAAAAAAAGTTTACTCAAAACAGGTTTATACATAAGCTAATAAAAAAACTCTAGATCACCTTTAATTTTTTTCTTATTTAAAAAAAAGTTAATATTAACAAAGAAGTTTATCCAAACTGAGATCATGTCCACAATATCAAATTTACCTACTTTTTATTTACTTTGGAGTAAAACGAAACCAAAATGCACAACCATTACCCATATCCATGTGCGGCATAATAGGGAAGATTGGAGAGCAAGGTCTCATCAATGTCAAAAATCCACGCGTCTTTGCCATCGTCACTGAGTTTCACACTCTTGGCATACTCCTCCGCCTCCTTGGACACCATTTCCAGATCCACCAAGTACCCTTTCCCCGTCATGTACTCCTTCACGTACTCCACGCACACCTCCGGCACCGTCTTCCATTCGCCAAGGTTGTTCGCCTCCCCAGCCACGCGCCACGCGCCACACCGCAGGCGTACCTCCTCCGCCACTTCCGCCACCCCCGCGTACTCCACTATCAGCGGCCGCGGAAACACATGGTGGTGTTGCGCACTCGGAGAATCGGAATCAGAGACGGAAAAGGAGCAGAGAGAAAATAGGAAGAAAAACCGAAGCAGAAAGGGAAACTGAATTGGAATCGCCATGACAAAGAAATTTTGTTGGGAGAATGGAGAGAAGAAGTATGAGAAAAAGAAAGGGAGAGAGAAAGATAGGAAAATGGAGTAAAAGAAAAACGTGAGGAAGCATTTTCATGTATATATGCGTTTGAGAGGAACAGTAACGTGTGCAGAGAAACTTAACGACGTGACGTGAGAGTGATTTCATTGGGTTGGAAAGTGACGGAGTTTTGGAATATTCCGTCATTTGTGACCAAGAAAACGTGAATGGGTTGGTGAGAGAGGATTGGACGGTAGACCAAGAAGACACGGAAATCGGTAGATGACGTGGACTTAGGTGGCACCCACCTCTAAAATATGAGATTCTTAATTCGGGCAAATATCTATTTGTTATTTATTTAATATTAAATTTTAGCGTTAAATTATCTCTAAATAAAAATTTAATAGTAAATTAGTTTCACAAATCTTAACCTTTAAACGTGATTATCATAATTAATTTTATTATTTTAAAAATTAAATTAATAAGGCCTCATAAATTTTAAAACCTAACACAACATGGAAGTTTAGAAGCTTAGCTAATCAAGAATACAAATTTTTTTAGAAAATATATTCTTTTGATATGTAAAAAATATTAAAATTTAAAAAATTAGATTAACTATTGTTATGATATATAGTTTTATATAGTTTTACATTGATGTCAAAGAAAAACTTAAATATATATATATATATATATATATATATATATATATATATATATATATATATATATATATATATATATATATATATATATGATTCAATCTTCTTAAACGTTTTTTTAGAATAAAATAGTGAAAACAATATTTTTTTGTGATAACCTAGTGATATTATTTCAGTAGATTTGATGTAAAAAGCTTAATAATGAATTTAGAAACTTCTTTAGTTTTATAATGTAGACTTATTCTCGTAAGAATGAGAATTAGGGATGAATATATATATATATATATATATATATATATATATATATATATATATATATATATATATTATTTGCAAATAAAATCTTTGACAAATTATTTGTGAGTACGACGTATTATTTCAATATTTGTTTATAAAGAGGTTAGAGATGTGATATCATATTATTTGTATTTATAGATATTTATTATCGGTAAAAAATTAACATTAAGATTTAATTTATATTTTATTAAGTTAAATTTAATTAAAACTAAAATTAATTTATATTTTATTAGATTAAATTTAATTAAAATTAAATTTTAATTTATATTTTATTTAATTTATATTAAATTTATTTATTTTTATTTTATTTTTGAATTTTATTTTAAAAACTTATAAAATATTTTTTTAAAAAAATATCTATATACAAATATTTTTTAAATGAATAATTGACACAATTGAATTTTTTTTATTATAGACACTAAAAACAACATCGACACCCCTTGTTATTCTTACTCACATAATTTTGGAGTGAGGTAAAAGTTAATATAAATACACACTTTTCTCCTTAAATTCCATATGCCTTGTAGGAACCATAACGTTGAAGAAAGTTTTAGACTTTGAAATAAACATTACAATATCTTATAAGAACAATCCTTAATAATATTATCTCAATAAACTTAAAAATAAAACAACTATTAAATAAAATATAAAAACAACTTATCATTTTTAATAAATTTTAATCATAAAAAAAATACATAAACGTCTAATGTCACAAATAATATAAATGTAAACAAATCAGAGAAAAAAAGTGTTACATTTTTTTTGTCACTAATGAAATACTTTCTTTTGTTTTTATATTTTTTATGTCTACAAAAATCTAAAATTTGTTGAAGTATTTTACTTTAATTTTATTTAAAATATCTACAAGCTAATAGCAAAGGAGGTTTATTTAAAATAGGTTTCAACATTTTTTTGAAATTTAATTAAAATATATTTTGCTGTTAAAAAAGTTTTCATATATAGCGAGTTATATAATATAACGAGTTCAATGTTGAAACTATGATATTAATTAATTAAAATATGTTGAGAAACTTAGTTGACAAGAAATTGTAGTACCTTGTTTGGTTGGTTGTGTCAAAGTTGTTTTAAAAAGTAATCACGTTGAAACTTTAATAATTATCAATTAGGTGGTTGAGTTTGAATAGACACATTCACAACTGACTAAGGTTTTAAGATTTTAAAATTTAATTGCATTGAAAATTTAATAAAGAATGAAGTGATTTGAATTGAAAAAAAAAATATTTAATTGTTTATTTAATCACTAAATTTATTTTTAAGTTTCAATTTGATTCCTCTTGTTATAAAAGTCTTAATTTAGTTTTATATAATTTACAACAATCAAATTCATTCCTTTAATTTTGTAGAAATAAAGTTAAATGTTTGGTGATATGACAAAAGAGTATACTAATGTGGCAAAAACAATTTGTTTAAGGATTATAAATATTTAAATGTATTGTGATTAGAAAGGAGACCTTATACATGGTTGTCCTAAGTGAGGTTTGTACTCCAAGGAGCTTCTAGGAAAGTGTCCAAACTGAAATCTTCTTCTTCCTTGGTTTACGAAGTCTTCTTCCATCTTTGGGAGTTGGTTGAGGAAATCTTCTTCTTCTCTTCTTTCGTTAGGGTTGGTTGTTGTGCATTGGGGTTGGTTCTTCCTCTCCACGAAGTGTGCTTGTGTCCTTGCGCGTGGCAATGTCATTGAATCAGTGTTGTTCATCTTGCTCATGGAGGATCTCTCGTGGTAGTTCATCTAGAGAATTCATTGGAACCCAAATATGCCATTGTAGGGAGGTTGTTGTCTTGAGAGTGACAAAAACTGTTAAGATCGATGGGAACCAATTTTGGGGCTATCCTAATTACAAGGTTTGTTAAGTGATTTTAATTTTTAATTTTTGATAAAAAAAATTTGGTGATTAATGAAATGATTATGGTTGGACATTTTGAACTGCGGAGTCAAAATGAAGAATTTCAAGGATGCAATATTTCTAAATAGCACAAGGAAGATAATGAGGATGAAAGGGATAATGTTATTCCAAAGCAAAGGAGAAAGATTAATACTCTGGAAAAATCAGTTATGCTTTGTCAGAAATGGGAGAAGTTGTTAATATGAATGTTATGTTTTATGAGTTTGATTAACATCATCCTTGTTTGTCTTATGATTAAAATTCCATGAAGTGTTGTATTAGTGATATGTTGTCATGACCAAGTTGGGTATATTGTAATTTGTGTTTATTATTAAATGAATGAAAAATCTTAAATTCTTCTCTCAATATACATTGTGAGTGATATTGATGAAGTGATATTGTGCTTTAAATCACATTCAAATTAAGAATAAACTCAGAAATTGTGCTTCCAATAATAATGATGTCAATACAGTAAAATTAGAAAGTGTGCTTCAAATGCACATGATATTCATGTCAATATTCATTGAACAGACAATGTTGTTGTTCAACAAAGAACACAAAAGAATATAATAAGTTCCAACCTTCCTTCTAACACAAAACCATCACCCACTGAATACACAACTCTTTAACATTGACATAACTCATCTCCTTTAGAATGGAAAAAATTTCAAAGTAGTTCCATCTATCTGGGTCAATGACCAAAGTACTTGTTTCACCAAACTTGTATTTGAGTGACCCATTATTCAAAAACTTAACCCATGGTGAAAGACCACTTTGATATCAGAGTTAATCATCTCAACTATTATATGTCTATAGAAAAATTCTTGTCATACTACATTTACTTTAGCCAAATAAGACTACATTCAGTTTATAAAAGGGTACATAATAAGACTACATGGTAGGTGTTGTCGTAATTCTGGTATATTTTAACACACACATGTTCAACCAGTGAGCATCAAAATTCGGCCTAACAGGGTTCCTAATTATGGTATATTTCAGAATTACCAATCACAGTTTTTTATATTTGCTGGTTCTCACATGCATCAGCATAGCCTTATTTTTTCGTGCTTCTACCTAGATACTACATGCAAAAAACCAACGGCAACACACCATAAACAATTCAAACAACAGATCATAAACAAATTTCATTTTCAAATGGGGGACCACAACGAAACACACAATATTGCGAGACCACAACGAAACAAAGAATATTGGGGAACCACAACGAAACACACAATAATGAGGGACCACAACGAAAGACACAATAATAGGGGACCACAACAAAACACACATTAAGCAAATGTACAAACACATTCATCAAAAATGCACCTTGCACCTTGAATGCAACCCACCTTACGCGTTGAATGGAATCCACCTTGCACCTTGAATGGAACCCACCTTGCACTTCGAAATCCCCAAATGCGATTCAAAATCTCCAAACATCCAATTTCGCTCACAAACCCACTTAGCTCACAAACTCACTAATCCTCTATCAAAAATCCCCAAATTTCTTTTCTTTCGTCGAAAGACCTAATTCTATTAAAATTAAGTTTTTTCCCCAATTCTAAACCATAATTTTCAAATTTCCACGTTACCCTCTTTTGGCTTAGCAGTTACAACAATATATCCCAAGGAAATGCCACGAGAACAATGGTTACACATCACATATTTAGAAATAAGTCAATGTTATCTATTTAAACACCATCAATAGAATTGGACTTGATTGGTACAAATTATACAGAGTGGAGATGAAAATGACATTTTTTTAAAAGGGGGGACAAAGTTGAGACTTAGTAATGAATTTAGGGACTAAATAAGCAATTAAACAAAAAAAATAAGAACTTTATCAACAATAAACAATAATAATAGTGATATCTCATTAAAAAAATATAAAAATTATTGTAAGACTTCTCCAAGGATTTGAGCTTCTTGAGGATTTTTTTGGTTTTCCAATATTGTAAATAGCTCGTATTGTCTGGTCAGTAGGCTAACTTTGTTCCTTTTAACTTCATTTGATCCTTCGTACGTGAGAACCAAGGTAGCCCACATTTCTTTTTCTCCTTGGTAAGCGTGAATATTTATATATTCTTCTTCAGAGAGGGCACATATTAAAGAGTTGTGAGATTTGAAATTAACAGTTAGCGTTGCTTCTACCCGTCAGTCTATTTGCTTCTTGAGAGTAACTCTCCTTCTTTATCAATGGGTATGTAGTTTTCATTATGTACGACGTCCCATATGTCAATGTGACATGATTCAAAGAATGTAATCATTTTTTTCTTCAAATAATCAAACTTCTCACCCTTGAATAGGGGAGGACGGTTGACAGTGTATCCTTTGTTTTCCATTCCCCAGGATTGTCTGCTCGAGTCCTGTTAGGAACTAACCCCATGAGGTTAGATCTTATACCAACTAAAGTACCTGAAACCACTAGAAGAAGGGTTGAATAGTGTTAATGAAAAGCTCTTTTGCAACCTTTCTAATATAGCACATTTGTCGAGTACAAGAATTTTCAAGTAAGCTGTTAAACGCTCGACCTTACGATTAGATTTAAACAATAAATTTTTTCAAGTGTTTTTTAGAATATTAGCTGTAGTGTTCGTAAAGACTTCCTCTTAATGAATAATCGTTTATTATTGAATGCTCTTATATTTAAAATGAAAATAAACTACAAGTTTTGTAAGAGAAGCGTTGAGAGAAAAGTAAACAGTAAATGCACATAGATTTTTATACCGGTTGACTCTAATTGAGCTTACATCCGATCTTCTCTAACCTTACAACCGAGTATTCTCACCACTCCTAGTATCCCTAGACAATCCTGGTATTAGGGTTGGCAAAGAAACCTGTACCCGTGGGTAAAATCCGCTACGAGTATTTAGTATCCGCTGGTAGAAGGTATCTGCAAGTAGCGGGTATTTTAATACCTGCTTGTTAACGGGTCGAGTTCGGGTATCACACTATTCGTACTTGCGGGGTACCCGCTACCTGTTTAAAAAAATGAAATTCCAATTTTGCCCCGCAGGTTATAACTTTCAAATATTTAGCTTCTTCATTATCTGCCGTCAAAAAAATAGGAAACCCTAAATCTCATTTTATCGTCAAAGAAATAGGAAACCCTAAATCTCATTATTTTTTTTCATACATTATCCTTCCATTATTAGCATTACAGTCACAAAAGGAGAGAAGAAAATGAAGTTCCTAGGTGAACGACTCCACCATCAGCATTCATCTTTCGAAGGTCGTGGCCGCCACTGACAAGGAGGAGGAAGCGACACTACACTAGGTGGACGGAGGACAGCGGCTGCTGTGATTGAAGGAGGACACGAACACAGAGCGCGAGCAACCTAGAGCTCGAGCGAGGCGCATGGGATAGTAACGACTAAGTCTGCAGAGGTGACGGACGGAGTGGTCGACTACGTGACGAGACAACACGGCGATGAGAGGTAGAGGGATATGGCGCGTCTTCTAGGTTCAAATTCCAGGTCGAAATGCTTTAGTGTAGATCTAAGCTTGGAGAAAATGGACTCAATAGGTTTTGTTCATGGGGTAAGATTGTGATGAAAGGGAAGAGAGTTTTGGGTGTTTGGTTGTTGCTATTGATAGTGTTTTGGAGGATGACAAATTACAACCACCACCATGAGGCCAAAGTGAAGAATTAGGGTTTCTTAGTTTTGAAAAGGAGAATATAGTTTGGGCCAAAAATTGGGTTTGGATAATAATGCACAGACTACTAGAAAACGAGTATCTAACGGGTATCCACGGGTTAAAAAAAATCCGTGGATTTTTTTTATGCGGGTACCCGGGGGGTAGTGGGGCGGGTACGAGTATAGTTTTTTCCATTCGGGTCAGGCTGCAAGTAGACATTATCCGTGCCCGACCTGACCCGTTGCCATCCTTACTTGGTATCAACCTTATATGCTATGTAGTTGAGTTTCACTCACTCCTAGTTGCCGAGTATTCTTCACCACTTTTGGTATCCCTAGTCAACAAATAACTCTTGTTACCCTAGACTAGTTGAGTTTCATCAACTCCTAGTTTCCATTAGACAATCCTGGTACCCCCGATATGTTGCCTAATAATCCTTAACTCTCCTGAGTTAGCAACAAATGTTTTAATTCTCTTCGAATTTTTCAATCAACTGATTGCTTATAAGTCATTAGATGATTACTCTTACAGAAAGAATATATGTTCAATACAATACGGTTTACAGACTCGATGAGTGTTTCTCTCTTTTCTCTTTTCTCTCCACTTATAAATCGTAAGCTAATATTATAATGACGCTTGAGAGATTTTCTTGAGTTTATTTTTTCTCTTCCCAGATATTCTCTTTGAGCTTGAGCTTCTTTGTGTTTTTCTCTAAACAATGTTTCTTCTCTTTATCGAATCATATTCTCTTTGTAAATTATTCTCGATTCAATAAACCTTTGATGACTAGTTAGTCACATTTATTTTATTAGATTACTTTATAATTAACTAATAAAATATAATTATCTAACACGTTTAATGATTTATTATATATATATATATATAACCCAAAATTGTTAACAAAAATTAGTTAGCTAATTACTATATTATTTAATTAATCAATATAAAAGAAATGTGCCGTAAGTATTTTAAAATAGAATCTCTTCGTTCATGAATTACTTTTAAATTTAAATGTAATTCGAATTGAAAGAAATTTACCTTTATATACGGAAATAACTAGTGTTATGAAAATTACATACACTTAAAATGGTAAAAAAAGAACAAATTCAACATAATAATACTTTAAATTGAAAATAAAAAAATTGAATAAAAAAGAAACTAAATTTAATAATATTCATTAAACAAACTCATATAAGCAAAAGAATTTTTCAAATAAGAAAAAGTTTGTATAATTTTAAAAAAGAGTCTAAACTTACACAAAACTATTTATTTTCCTATAAATCCAGCTCAGTTTAGATAAAGTATTTAGTTCATGAAAAATGACAATAACAAAATATATACACATGTTTTACCAATACAATCTAGAACCTACCTTTGTCAATATACACAATACAATCTTTACATATTATCACACAAACAATTACATATAAAAAGTTAAACTATCAAAATGAAACAACTTTATTTATAATTCATCATAAGTATATATTTATAAGTCAATCAATTCATCGGATCATTTCTTCAATTACAAGCATATTCATATAGTCTTTACTAACATTTTCTGGAAGATTTGAATTAAGCACTCACTACAACTACTAGATACTAACACTAGACCTGTTTTAATATTTTAGGTATACAAACCTCAACTACACGATCAAGGTAGGCTTAAAGTGTACTTATACCTAGAATTCACAATAAGTGTTTTGACAATGCAATAAATTTTTCTTCAACTTCTCACCATAATGTCTTAGTTTGTGTCACTTAGACCATCAGTAAAGTTAAACATTTATGTTACAACATAGTTTTTTGTTTAATACAAAATTCAGACAATAATTCATAAGTCATCCTAAATTTGTCAATGATTAAGTATATATAATCAAAGATAAGTCATTTTATTAATAGGTACCTTTTATTTGCCAATTAAAACAACCTGATGAAGACCATGAGATTAGAAAGACACACTTACTATAGATCAAATCAGTCCTCATGCCCGATCGAGTAACAAGAAAAATCAACTATAGAAATATGTAACTCATGGTAACTAAGGTCTTTTCCATAATTTTAGGTTATGATTAAAGAGAACATAAAATAATCGTCCATATGTTACTTATCCGGAGATAGTGACAATCTAACTAGATTAGAATACATGAAAACAAAATGTAACACATTACCTAACAAAAGAAATTGATATTGATTTATGAAAATGTGAAATTTCAACTATACAAGAAACATACTTATTCAAACTTCTCAAGAGGGCTATCATTAAGAACATCAAAAGGAAATGTGGGAGTTCAATATGCCTCCTATGTAGAAAAAAATATATTATGATAAGAAAAAGTGAAAGTTAAAAATAAGCAATAGTTACAATATATTAACTTGTAAAGAAATTGTGGAATACAGAACCTTATGCTATCTATTTGAACACCAAATAATCCATTTTATTTTGTCTAAAACTTCAATGTGTAAGAAAGAATACCACAATTGAAATAAGTGTATTTATTTGTTAAAGGATACAAAAAGAAAAGGAGCAACATAGCAAAAGGAAGAGGAGTAATAAAAGAAATTACAGAAAATATATAGGAAACTCATGCATCAAGCATTTTTTGTGACTTTAAAGTGCATCTAACAATTACTTCCGAGATGACTTGTAGTTTCTATTAGATTTATCAAGGGAGGGGGTTCACTAGAGAGATACAATACCAATGAGACCTAAGCTCAACAACATAATGGATTGACATCACTCTCTACCCAAAAACCTTAAGAAAATGGGTCTTCACCTTTATGTAGTGCCCCTTCAAGGGTGAGTCCCTTCTACAATCATTGTACTCGTCTAAGTCGTCACCAAAACTAACAATCGACTCTAGTACCACTTGTTAGGTTTATCAAGGAAGGGGGTTCACTAGGAAAAAACAACGTTAATAAGACCATAGTCCAATCACATAAGAGATTAACAACACCTTTTACCTAAAACCTTAAGACAATAGGTTAATGGATCTTCACATTTATATGGTATTCTACTTTCTCATTTTTAACCAATATAAGACTTAGACTCATTTGAAATTCTAGTAATTTCTTCTCAGCAAAATAACATTGTTTTTTAATTTCAAAGTTTACGTAAATTTTATTTTTAATAATTTTTTTTCAATAGGAACCATTTTTTGTAAGGCATGGCTAATTACATGCAAATTATATCATTTGAAAAAAAATTGTGCCCCAATGCCAAACTTATGTACATCTTAATTGCATATATTACAACATTATGTTAGTATTTGTTAATCTCTTTGGCAAGTGCACCAAATCGTTCAAGTAATAAACCGTGGTAAGACAAGGTATCGTTTTCCCAAGAGACTCGTAATACTATAAAATTGTGCGATTAACAACTCATCTAGACTCAAGAACAACTCATCATTTAAGAATATGTGCAAAAAAATAAATTCACAAGTAATTACAAGGTTGGACTTTGGTATTGAAGGCACTTGGAAATGGAAAAGACTAGAAATGGTATGAAATGACATTGTTAAGGTTAGTTTTCACCAATGCACTCTTGTGTATAACCAATTTCATCTCCTCTCTATCAATTTACTAAAGTCAATCCACTAAAACACTCTAGCCCTAATCCCATAGGTGAAAGAGCCTAGGTTTTCCTTATCAAACTTCAATCCCTTGGATAATCTAACAAGCAAACCCGCATTAGGAACTAGGATCTAAGACAACATGTGAATCATATCCCATCCCTGGCTCAATGACCCACAAGGACTCTTGTTTCAGTTCAAGATTTCATATCCCATCCCTGGCTCAATGAAACCCCAAAATCAAGTCATGAACGTCCCCATTACACGCAAGCTTTAAGATCGGAAACAAGAATACTAGTAATAGATAGAAAAGACATTTATAAATACGAAACAATCATTCATTACACAAGAGTTCATAGGCTACATCTAACCCTAACAAGATGAATCTGGTTCTCCATTTCCATGTAGAACCCTAAAGCTTACAAACATGGAAGATGGAAGAAGGAGACCCAAAGGAAGAGGAGGAGATGTTCCCACAAGCTCCTCGCGCCCTCCATGAGCTCCAGACGTGAAATCGTGCCTCCAAAGAACCAAAGACCCTTTTTTCTTTCTGCCTCGTGAGTATATATACTGCTTGAATTCTCGCTTAAGCTAAATTATTCTCGCTTAAGCGAGAATAAACTTCTTGGAGAAGATAGTCATTCTCGCTTAAGCAAAATTATTCTCGCTTAAGCGAAAATGACTTTTAAATCAATGACTTCCTGGATCATCGAGACTCTTCAATGTAATGGAGGATCTTCCTAACATCGAAATAGGTCAAAAAAACAAGGGATTAAAATATTATTTACGTAATGTAGCTCAAAATATAGATAAATATTAAAACTAAATAAAAGAGAGGATTTAAGCAAGTAATAAGCTAAAGAAGAGTTGATTTTGCTACTAAAATTATGCTTAAATAATGGTAAGAATTAGCATTATCAGTATTACATATGGGTAATTCAATATGTATGACATTTACATGTACGTAATATTCATACATAAACCATAATTTATCTACTGATCCATTTTGTAGGTAAATATTAACATGTCAACAACAAATTTCTTGTAATGTTCATCATTCAAACAACATGTGGTTGCTCAAGCCATACATCAAGTTTTTACATGGGTATGGAACTTAGTAGGTCGTTTCACTAAGTTATAAGCATGGAGTGTAATTGGTGGATGCCATATGAAATTAATTTTGTATATTTTAAAGATGTTGAGATGTTTATGAGTATCAAAGTGATATGATTACGATGATTACATGTATTATGTAACTAATATTACTAAGTGGTTGATGACTTGTGTGAAAAGTTAGAGGGTTTAGTGAGATGTTAATTAAGGTTTACTATTACATTAAATCATATAAATAAGGATGTCAGTGTTGAGGTTGATGAAGATCTTTAACATCAAATTGAGATAAAGAATTACGAAAAATACTCTACTATATATATATACAAAAAATGACATATTATCATGCAAACTATGCAATATGACATGTATTAGTCTTTCAATTATAACTTAATATCAGTTTTTGGAAAGCACTCAATCATTTTGTATGATTAGTTGATTAGATGGATAAAATTTGGTAACTTTAATGGAAATTAGTTATATATTAATGTTGTTCTTTATATATTTAATTAAATAGTTAGTTTTTATTTTTGTCGTGTTTTTATATAGAAGAACATAATTTGAAAAGAACAAATGTGGAAAAATTTATATGTAATGTATAGTTTATATATGTAACCAAAATGCGTGTGCGTTTTCTTTATTCCCTTAAAATAAAGAAATATAAAATAAGATGACTTTGAAATATAGAAAAAGAAAATATTGATTTAAAAATCAATAAATATATGTATAAAAGTGAATGAAGTAATCAAAACTATAATTTTTAATTGATAATTATATATATATATCCTCATTTAGTCCTCGTATTTGTGTGTCAATTTCAAGTGGATTATCGTTTTTCTTTCGGTCTCAATCGGGTCCATAAACTTGTTATAATGAGTCAATTAAGTCCTCTCCGTTAAGTTTTCATTAACGTCATTTGCACATGCTGAAGTGTAATTTTTTTAGATCTCGTGGCATGCTGAGGTGTATTAAATTTTTTTGAATGGCTTATTTGTACAATCAAGCACGGGACTCCTCCTCGCCCACCGCCCATTATGTCGTGCAATCTAGAGTCGCCACTAAGACAATGTTGTGGCTATCGTACGACCGAGCATTATCACCGAAGCACTGTCAAGGGTCGTTATCCTCACCTCCACTGGCACCACCACCAACAACCACCACTCACAAATTCAATTAAACCTAACAGTTTCAAGCTCACAAATAGGAACACAAAAGCAAAATCCCAATTCAACTCCAACTTCCAAAAATGTGATAAAAAACCTTCATAGAAAATCCAATGAACCATCCCAGAAATCCCAATTTCAAGACCGCAATACACTAACAGGAAATCCCAAGAGAACTCAATCAAAAATCAGAGAAAGATGGAGAGGAAAGGAAGCTTGCCCTTGCGCCATTGTCAAGAACAGATTAGAACCCTAGTAAGATAAGAAATCAAGAAAATTGAAAAAGAATGGGAAACAATCATAACAGTAAAATGGTGCTATTCTACTACCCACTTCACTATAGTCACAACAGTGCTCCCACTACAGAAGCAATCCACATAGAGTTCATTTTATCCTCTGTGGAGGAATCCTTCTCAAATTCTACACTATTAGATTTTACATTCCCTTTGAAGCAAGTTTTATCAGACCCATTTCGCTTTGATTCAAAAGAATGCAAAAATGATTGTAGTTTAAGAGGTAGAGCATCCCTAACTTTGCGTGCAACAAGATGACCGTGCGGACCATGCCCATCAAAAACACAACAAAAGATCATATCTTCAGACATGAAATCCTGCACAAATACAAATCCAAAACATGATCAGAGAGCATTCATCGTCGGTGGGGCAGATGAATGCGAAGATCTTCCCGAAGGGGTAGATGTTCCCGGTGGGGAGAACATTCATCGCCGACGAAGTAGCAGTCTGGTCGGAGTGTATCAGCGGCGTCGGCGCGAATCCAGAGTCGGATCTCGTATGGCCCAGTTTGAAACCACACACCTCTTTCCCTCAGCTCATCCATCTCCGTCGTGCAAACCAGAACCTTGAGAAAGGAAAAAGGCTCAAAAGGAAAGACGAAGACGGTGAAGAATGATGAAGACTCTGAAAAAACATATCCCTAATGCAAGTTCAGGAAAAAAATCCCTAATTTCCTGCCACATCAAAAACTGTTTTTTTAAATATAAATATCCACGTAATTTTATCCTTATAACTGAGTTAATAATATGTGCACCACGTCATCAGAGTTAGACGACGTTACTGATAAATTAACAGAGAGGGCTTAATTGACTCATTTTAACAAGTTTATGGACCCGATTGAGACAAAAAAAAAACGATGACCCACTTGAGATTGGCACACAAATACGAGGACCAAATAAGGGTTTAAACCTTAAAATAAAAAAATCTAGAGGAGATCATAATTGAAGTTATTTTAAATTTAAAAGTGTTAGATATATTATCTTTATTTTATATTTATCTTTTATTTTTAGTTAGTTTGTTATTATTTCGTATTTGTATTTTGGGTTTAGCTCATATTTCTTCTATTATAAATAAAGAATATTATATGTGTATTTAACACAAGGGAGATTAATTCCAAATATAGTTTCTCACTATATTCAACATGGTATCAGAGCCTAAGATTCTTTTGAGGAAAACTTTTTGGTGTCTCTGCCACTACATTCGTCGCTGCCGGCGGTGGCGCCATCTACTACTGGCGGCGCCGTCGTCTACCACTATTGTCTACCACTGCCATTATCAAAGTTTAAGTTTCGACTGATGATCACATGGCTTTGATTGTCTCGGTCAAACAACCACTATGTCATCAATAACGCCTTCATTAGAGCTCCTACGTGCTCTTAGCGCCTTTTAAAGTTATGGATTTGCTCCTTTTTTTTTGTCGTGCATTATGGCATGTCTAGTAGCAATTCAGAGCGTCGAGGTCGCTCGTTTTCCTCTTTAGGTTCATCGTGTGTTGTCGCACGTCTCGTCTCCTCTCAAGCAGTTATTTAGAGCATCAAGGTTGCTCTTGTGCCTTGATTGGAGAATCTTGGATTTTTTTAATATTTATCTCCCATATTCATCCATGGCTTCTTCCGTTGTTATCTCTTCTGACCTCATTTTTTTTGTCACCACATATATGCTTTTTTTCCCATGGAAAAGATGGTTCTTGTTAGTTTATTTAAAGTTGTGGTGGTTCTCCAACAATTACCTCTTTATCCATTGGTGGCATTCCTCGGCGATTTGCAAGAAGAGATTTACATAGAGCAATCTCTCAAATTTGTTGCTTAGGGGAGTCTTTAGGTTAGTATTTTGTCTTCTATGTCGTCTTGCAAATCATTAGCAATTTGGTGTCACTCGAGTGCAGAAGTAGATATTTTCATTAAGTCTTTATGGATTATATTAGTAACAAGCTTGGTACATACGATTGGTATGCACACCTTGAAGGGGAGTGTTAGATATATTATCTTTATTTTATATTTATCTTTAGGTGTTGCTCCCTCCACCACCCCAAGTGCTTCTGCACCTTCCCACTATTTTCTTTTATTCCAAAAATACTCTACACCTCTCCACTATTTTCTTTTATTCCAAAAATACCCTACACCTCCCCACTATCCTCAACAATTTTTTTCTTTCTCTATGCATTAATGGAGCATTCATATGGCTTAGATTTAAACTTGTGATATATTGCAAAATATAAAATTCAAAGGAAACTTCAATATTAGTGCTTCTATCACTTCCATTTTATAAACTTAAAAGTTAGATGCAAATACAAAATAATAAACATAATAATATTAATGGTAAATAATATAATATTATTATTATTATATACTAACTTTATAATGACGAAAGAACTAAATAAATTTCAAATCTTTAACAAATAACTTTTCTTTTATATTTTAAGTATTTAATAATATTTTTATATTATTTATCTAATAAATTAAATACTTTATTCAAGTTATTTGAGTCAAACATGTCGGTAAGTTAAAACATAATATAATGTTAAAAATTATAGATATTAAATGTAAAAAAAACACACATATATATAAACATTTTTCTAGAAATTTAGAACAAAATTTTACCATTTATTAATTAATTTGAAGGAAAAAAATATATTGAACAGTGAAAATAAGATTGAATCAAACTATGTAAATAAAATTTTACAATATATCACAAGTTTAAATCTGAGTCATGTGAATGTTCCATTAATCTAGAGAGAGAAAGAGAAAGATTGTTGAATATACTGGAGAGGTGTAGGGTATTTTTGGAATAAAAGAAAATAGTGGGAAGATGTAGAGTATTGTTGGAATAAAAGAAAATAGTGGGAAGGTGCAGGAGTACTTGGGTTGGTGGAGGGAGCAACACCCTTTATCTTTTATCTTTAGTTAGTTATTATTATTTCTTATTTGTATTTTGGGCTTAGCCCATGTATTATAAATAGGGAATCCTATGTGTGTATTTAACACAAGAAAGATTAATCCCAATTATAGTTTTTCACTATATTCAACAAAAAGATTAAATTAAAAAAAATAAAAATGTGGATTTCTTAACATTTTAAATGAACAAGTAAATTTACGTACGAGTTACGTGAATATAATGTGTAAAATTTTATTAACATTATATTGCTTTTAGTCATTACGAGATAAATAAACAAATATTTTATATTTATGTTAAATTTCAAAGCTTTTTCTTAAATGAATTTTTCTCCTCATAGATAATTATAATACAGAGATATCTCAAGAAAAGAAATTTAATAAACAAATAAATTTGTGCATCTCTTTACCTATTCTTGGAATTTTTTCATGAGATATTATATATTTTCATTTAATACATTTTGAAAGACACCATTAACACATGCATATACCAAAATTATATATATATATATATATCAACAATTCATTCAATCCATTTATATCTCATTGATGTTTCTAATAGATTAGACATTCATATGCACTTATTAGAATAATGTGCTTAACTCTTTGTTAGATTTCATATCATAGATAATTAAATTCAATATAATACACTTTACTCTATTATGAAAGAAGCATAAATTCAAGGCTTCATAACCTATTTTGTCTTCAATTTTGCTAAATAATATCAATTCAGTCCCTCATCTTAAAAGTGTCTGAAATTGGTCCTTATTTATTAAATTTTGCATCAATTTCCTTCCAAGTAAATCTAATTATTTATTAGATATTTTAGGGTTTTCGATTTGGTTATAAGCCCTATGCACATGTATTCTCATTTATGAATTTGGATTAATTTTTTCCTCCCTTTTTAATATCATTTTTCCTTACAACTTCCCTAATTCCAATACTATTTATTTCACAAACTACTTCCAACAAAAATTAAACACACATCAAGATGTTTACAGTAAATCACGCACTGTTCAATCAATTAACTTCTACCTGTGCTACATTAACTTGGGTTTATATCCACACACACACACACACATATATATATATATAGTTTTGGTTTTTCTATCATTGTTTAACAGTAAACTCATTTTCAATCAACTACCGCAATCAAACAGTGACGGTTAATTTGGGGAAAAAACGATTTTAAATGCAAATGAAATTGTCAAAATAATGCAAACCATGATTGAATAAATAAACTGTGCATCACATTTCCTAATGTGTTAAAGTTAAGCAAGAATGAGCATTCTACAAGATAATAATATCATTTGCTGACCTCCACACCCGAATATGTTTGTCATAGAATGAGCAAGTAGCCATCAATGGTTTGGTTTTCCCACCTAAATGATTTGCTTCACCTTTCTGCCAGTCTACTCCATAAGCAAGAGAATCATGTTTGTTGTAAGTTTCCAATACTTCAGCATTGTCACCTTTAATAGCAACAATAGCAAAACCATTGTGCATACATGCAGCCAAGACCAAGCCTGGAATGAAGGGGTGCTGCTTAACCCTCCAAACTCCTCCCCCTAAGCTAATTGAAGTATTGTTAAGGGGTTTTGAGAGAGACCTTAAATCCCATACCCTCAGGAATTCATCATAGCTACCAGTCAACAAGATATTCGGATCATGGGGGCTCTTCTCAATGCAAGTAACACCCATTTTGTGGACCTTAGAGCTTTGAAATACCACATTAGGAGGTCTATCTCGCAAATCCCAACAACTTAACTTGCAATCATCAGAGCCAGTGTATATCAAATTTGGTTGGTGAATATCAAAGCAGGTTGTCCAAAGTTCAAAATCATGAGCCTTCCACTGTTCTTGTATTTCCAGCTTGGATTCAAGAACAGAAACAATAGACACAGAGCCATCAGAAAGTCCTACTGTGATAGATGTGGCTGAAGGGTTCCAATCCAGGTACAAGCACATAGAGTTGCTGATTTTTTCCTTAATGATCTCCTTTAGAGTAACCCCTGACATAGAATCAATAACAAATCTTTAGTACAAGGTAAGTGAGTAAAAGATGACAGGATATCTCTTTAGCAAAATACCAATTTAGAAATAACTTAGATGTCATGGATGAGTACATTAAGTAATGGAGAATATTTGACATCTTTGCAATTTGCGTAAAAAACCAAACCTATATAATAAAAAATAAAAAATAGCCGCTAACAGAAAAGTGTATAAAGTAACTAAAACACGAGGTCAAATAATTTGTAACAATGATTGTAATTTTCATACTAACACAAGGGATAAATCTTATATTAAAAAAGGCCATAAAATAGAGACAAATTATAATGCCAAAATAGGCCATAAATGGGAACCAGAACTGATGGCTGGATGTCATAAATTCATATTTCTTGCCTCGATTAGAATTATTACGACCCTGTGATGAAGTGATGTTGCTGTTATGGTGTTGCGGCTGTGAAGAGAAGCCTTCATCCACGGTTAAGAGGGCAGTGGAACCAGATTCACGGGTTGCTCGCTCCTTAATTGTGGTCTCTTCCATCTTTAAGCGAGAACATGTTGTGGCAAAATTGGGCAATTCATCTTTCTGTTGCATAACCGTGACAAAACTAGCACAGGCTTCGGTTAATCCAGCGAGCAAGCGGAGCACAAGACGTTGATCTGAAACAGGAGCCCCGACATTAGATAATTGGTCAGCAAGAGATTTGAGGTGGTTGCAATAGGCGGAGGTTGAGGAGAAATCAGTCAAGCACGTGTTTGTGAACTGAGTTTCAAGATACATCGCCCTAGAGTTTTTGTTATCTTGGAATAGATCAGCGACACGCTGCCAGGCTCTTTCAGCCGAATCATCAGCCACGAGAATCGATGTGAGAATATCAGGAGATATAGTCGCATAAATCCATTGAAGGACAACAGCATCAAGACGGTTCCATAGTGGGAGATCAGCGACCTTGGCTGTTTGATATGCTGTTATGGCTGCGGCATCCGTAGGGGGGATGATATGTTCAAGCACGGAATGAACTTTAGCTTGGACCTTAAATAAGGTTGTCCATGAGTGATATTGGCCGGTTTCCATGTCCAAGGTGATTGGAATAAGATGCTTCACGTTGGTGACAGCTAGGGCGGAGTGAAATTTGGAGTTTTCGGCCATTGATGGGCAACAATGGGAAGAAGGAAGGAGAAAAAAAAATTGCTTGGAAGAAGAGAAGAACAGTGACGGCTAGGTTTTTAGGATTTGAGGAAGGTAACCTAATCTGATACCATGGAGGAAATCATCCGTACTTTGCATATTCATTGATAAGGAATATATACAAATTGCAACCTATAATTTAGGTTGTCATTATAACTGACAAGCTATAATTGAGGCTAACCTTTAGGCAACTAATGCTACAAAATCTACTTAAATAATAACAAATTATTTTATAACAGATCATATCTAACAGGTGGGATTTTTAAGAGTACATGAGAAATTGTTATCAAACTCTTAAGTCTCAACTCGTAAATTCCAACAGCTACACTTCTAAGTATAGGTAGCCAATTGACTGTTGAACTCCTTTCTAGATCTGGACTTGGAATAAACTTGAGTCGAGAAGAGACTCGTTGAGTCTCGAAATTAGATGTAATTCATTTACTCAACTGACCAGCGACAAGTGTTTATGTTTGCCCAGGTGTTGTTTAGGAAGTCAAGATAGATGCAATATTTCAATAGGGGTCAAAACAATCAGAGCCTCACCATAGTCTGTTTTGTGAAGGCAATTAGCATGAAGTTTTGTTATCAAGCTTAGTGTTGTCAAATTGGTATTCTTCTATGGTAATGATGCTTAAGAACTCAGCATCCATTGCGAATTCAAGATCACAAGAATCCAGAGTTGTCAACCCATTGTGAAGAAGCGAAGATGAGTGTGAAATGAGAGACTTTGAACAAACAATAAGGACTAAGCTAGCCTTGTTATCGAAAACTTTCACACAAGCACCACTGTATCATTCCAACATACCATGTAGAAAAACCTAAACCAACTAAACTTTCAAACATTTTATTAGTAACATGGACGAATCTTCAGTTTTAGAGCCAAACAAATGATAATTCATCTTGAGTACGTGCAACGTCTCCACCATAACTTGTGATGAAATTTTACCTAGTTTTTTAATTACTTCTAAATATTTATATATTTGGTCAAATTTCAGCCTATCAGTCAGTACGAACTCTCAACTTTGACAACTTTTTATTTTAATACAGTTTTGAGTGTTACTAAGTTGACATGTTCATATTGAATACAGTGCTTTATAGAAATTAACCAAGGACTAAATCCATACCTTCCACTCCGTTAGAGCCACCTTCCAGCATTTTAATTCTCAAGTATCCATCAGCATCTGCTTGAGCTAGAAAAGGATTCAAACGTCCTCCAGGTGGGCTCCACTTTATGTCAAAAATCCCAGCAGTTTCCTCACTAAAAACCATGTCAAGGTGGCCTTTGTCCTCATCAACATTGAAAAGTGATATGCTTCCATGTCGATTGGGCTGACAACCTTCTTGTAATGTGTAAGTGGATACCGCCAAAACGTTATGATACAAATCATACGGACAAAACTCCACAGCATCAGCATTCCCCTTTAAATAACAATGTGCTACGTCCATGCTAGCCGAATGATTGCCTAGCTATCTTATCAGCAACTTTGAATAAGACAACCAAATTTAAACGTTACCATATTGATTTCACAAGAACATAATTTACCATAGAAAACATATGTCAGAAGAACATGACACAAATCAATCCAAAATAAAGCACCCGACCAAAATTTTACGGAATGAAAGTTGTTGGATGTTTATAATGCACAATAAAGATTAGAACTACAGATTTTCATGTTAAAATTGCAGTTGATCAACTTGATCACAGATACCTTTTAAGGAACATCAAAGGAAGGGACCACGAAATATAAAATCCTATCAAGGAATCATAGACTCACCCAAAACAAAAGGGTTTCTAACCCTCTTCTGCGAAATCCATGAACAACTCAAGGGTATTGGCATTATCTAGTGTGTGGACTTCACGTTTTAATTTACTGTTTTGGGCTAAGTATAATGATTATCACCGGCAAGCACAGATTTAGAGTCAGTTACAATTTTTAGTTTAGTATGGAGTGAAGGGCACAATTTAAAAATAATAATACTAGAAAACTCAATATAAACAAATTTACAAAAATAAAAAAGGGATTCAAATAAAAATATTGGCCCTGTCTCACCTTAACTCACTTTAAGAAGATCACAGTTCAGTCTAAACGTATATATAAAGTGCATGTACTGCCTCAATCAGCTCTATTTTAAACCATCGGCTATATATTTCTCAAAGATAGAAATATATATTTTTCCGGAGACCAACCGAACTCGGTGGTGGAGGAAGGACCAGCAGCAGATAGCACAGAGAGCAATAACAGCAAAGCGAATTAAGGTACACTTCTACTCCTTCTATTTCAAATGATAATTCCACTCTAGAAATCATCTCTGCTGTAGTGGATATACGTCAATTCCTCCATTATTGAGTTTAATTGTGAAACACTATGTAAGGATCATAATCAGAGAACATTTAAACAAGAAATAAAGATGTGAAAACATTTGGGAAGGAGGAAAACTATTCAATGGCAATGAAAGGAAGAAGTGATGCTGGTGGTGCTTCCAATCAGTAATGCCTTCGGATCAGTGCCACGGTGGTAACGGTGTACGGAGAAGCCCCAGCAGGGATGGTGATGGCTCCACTGTTAGTGTTTGATGTTTGGCGTGAACGAAGTCTCTGGTCGGAGGTGCAACGATGCTTCCAATTGCCGCTGCAGCAGCACGGCGATGATGGCCGTAATGGAATCCGTTGGGAGGGTGGTCCTCAGTTCAATGCTACTTGCGGCGATGCCTCCGATTGCCGTCGCGGCTCCGACGCAGTTCCCGGTCAGAGGTGTCGCCGCGACGAAGAGGTGCACGAAAAAGCTTGCATGGAGATGGGGAGCCTCTATTGGCATTTGTATTGGAAATTTGGGGGAAGAAGATGATGTATCCTGACAAAGGAAAGGGTGGTGTTTGATCATTCACCTCCAACCTCTTCAACCTCCGTCCCAATTTCCTAAAATATCCTTAAGTAAAGAGGTAGTTATCCAGTAATTATATGTTTAATTATATTATTTCTAAATATTTAATAAGATAATTTTAAAATTTGATATATTATTTTAAATGGTTTAATTATATTATTTGTAATATAAAAGTTTGTTTTTTCAAAATCTTTTATTATATAATTTTAAAATTTAAAAGTTTATTTATTTTGAACGTAAAAATTTATTAGATTAATTTAAAATGTTTATTTATATTATTTATAATTGTTTAAATAGATAATTTATATACAATCATTTGTATGAATATTTTTAATTTATTGAAAATATAAATTTATTTAAAATTCATATAAAAAAATTTTACAAATTATTTTGTAGGTTTAAGTATTATTATGTTTTTTGCGTTTTAATCTTTAAGTTTATTAGATTATATTTTTTATTTTACAATTTAATTAAAAATATTTAATCTTATTCTATTAATTTTTAATTTTGTTATAAAATAAATTGTATTAGTATTTTAATTTATTTAAAGAAAATTGGTATGGAAAAATAATATGAAAATTTTGATTTATTTTTTAGGTATTTTATGTATTATTATTTTGGTGTTTATTAGATTATTTATAATTGTTTAATGTATTGCATTAGTTTATGATTTTATAATTTAATTATAAATTATAAATGTTCTATATATTGTATTACTTTTTGATTTTGTTTTTTTATGATAAAAAAACATGTTTGTTTTTCAAATATTTAAGATTGTTATTTAAATAATATTATTTGTTTTTTATTATTATAAATGATATTAAATATTGAGGGAAGAAATATGTTACATGTGATTATAGTCTAAATTAACTAATATCATTATGGGATGGACTCTGAAATAAATTCTATCATGTTATTAGAATTTTCGTCCTTTTTAAGTGAGGTTGCTGATGAAGATCTGACAAATTATTTCACAACAAATGAAAAATTTTCCTCTCGTGAAAACTTAAATGAATGGGTAAGAGGGATTGCATATGATCTAGGATTTGTTGTGGTGACTCTTAGATCCGATAAAGCTACCAGTCAACCTGGGAGGAAGATTGCTAGGATGTAAAAGAGGTGGGAAATACAAACCTGATGTCCAACCTAGACATATAGCACCCAAAAATGTGAGTGTCTTTTCCAATTAAGGGGCAAGTCATTTGGTAATAGCGATAGGTGGGTATTGCAAGTGATATGTGGATACTACAATCACGGTTTAGCAGAAACTTTAGTGGGGCATCCTTATGCTGGTAAGTTAATTCCTACTGAACAAACGGTATTTTTGATATGACTAAAACCAAGTAACACCTGCAAATAATTATCATAATGTAACTGCAATAAAACAAGTTTACACAGCAAGATATACATATAAACGCTCATTGAGAGGGTCGAGAGCTGAGCTGCAACAGTTGATGATGATGTTGGATCGCGATAAGTACATACATTAGAGTAGATGTACGAAGGATTCAGAGGTTGTCAATGACCTCTTTTGGACACATCATAGTGCAATCAAGTTATTGAATGTTGTTTTGTTAATGGATTCAACTTATAAAACAAATAAATATCAGTTGTCGTTGTTAAAGATTGTTGATATGACATCTATTGGGTTGTCCTACTCAGCTGTATTTGCATTCTTATCAAGTGAGCGACAAAACAATTTCACTAGGGCTCTTGAAAGGCTTACAAGTTTATTTCTGACATATGAGGGCGGTTTACAAGTCATTGTCAGCGATAGAGACTTATCTTTGATGAATTCCATTGGCAATGTGTTTCCTTAGTCATATCAATTGTTATGTTGCTTTCATATTATAAAAAATGTCAAAGCGAAGTTCAAAATGTTAGTTGATTGTGTGGAAGCATGTGATGTGGTAAGCATGGGAGAACATCATGGATTGTGAATATTAGTCTATGTTTAGTGACTGTGTGAATCACCTTGAGTACACATGTCGTTCATGGCCTTTGTTCTTTGAATATGTCAATAACACTTGGACTATTCCATACAATACTTACTTTGTAAAGGTATGGACAAACAACGTAATGCATTTAGGGATTACAACAACGAACATGTGTTTTAATGTTATATTAGTTTATTTAATATTTGATAATATTGATTATTTATTTTTGTCAGAGTTGAGTCTACTCATTGGAGCTTAAAGAAAATATTGGAAAATAGTATGGGAGATCTTTGTTCTTGCTAGGATGTCATTCACAACGTCATTATCTTGCAACATAATAAGATTAAAGCATCCTTCGAAAAAAGTTTAAATCTTTAAAGTGAAGCTTATAAAGGAATAAAAATATAGAAAACTTGTTGGACGAGTATACACTTACGTTATGGGACTAATCGCCGAATAATTACATCAGCATAAGTGAATACTCGTCCAACAAGTCTTCTTTATCTTATTCCTTTATAAGCTTCACTTTAAAAATTTAAACTTTTTTCGAAGGACGCTTTAATCTTATTATGTTGCAAGATAATGACATTATGAATGGCATTCCAACAAGACCAAAAATCTCCCATATGATTTCCCAATATTTTCTTTAAGCTTCAATGAGCAGACTCAACCATGACAAAAATAAATAAGCGGAATATTATCAAATATTTAAATATTAAATAGACTAATATAATATTAAAACATACATGTTCATTGTAATATTCCCTAAAAATGCATTACGTTGTTTGTTCATGCCTTTACAAAGTAAGTATTGTATAGAATAATCCAAGTATTATTAACATATTTAAAAAATAAAGGCCATGAACGGCAGGTGTATTCAAGGTGATTCACACAATCACCAAACATAGACTGATTTTCACAATCCATGACGTTCTCTCATGCTTCCATTATCACATCTCATGCTTTCACACAATCAACTAACATTTTGCACTTCGCTTTGACATTTTTTATAATATGGAAGCAACATAACAATTGATATGACTGGAGAAACACATTGCTAATGGAATTCATCAAAGATAAGTCTTTATCACTGACAATGACTTGTGGACCCCCTCAGATGTCAAAAATAAACCTCTAAGCCTTTCAAGAACCCAAGTGAAATTATTTTGTCGCTCACTTGATAAGAATGAAAATGCAGCTGAGTAGGTCAACCTAGCAAATGTCATACCAACAATCTCTAGTAACGGCAACCAATATTTATTTGTTCTATAAGTTGAATCCATTAAAAAATAACATTAAATGCATTCAATAACTTGATTGCATCAAGATGTGCCCAAAAGTGGTCACTGACAACCTCAGAATCCTCTGCACATCTACTCTAATGTATGTACTTGTCGCGATCCAACATGATCATCAACTACTGCAGCTTAGTTCTCGATCCTCTTAATGGGTGTTTATATGTATACCTTGCTATGTAAACTTGTTTTATTATAGTTACATTATGATCATTATTTTGTTTGAGAGTCAACAAAATATTTGCAGGTGTTACTTGGGTTATAGTCATATCAACAAGTACTACTTGCTCAATAGGATTTAACCTACCAGCATAAGGATGTCCCACTAAAGTTTCTGATAAATCGTGATTATGATATCCACATTTCACTTGCAATATCCACTCATCGTCATTACTAAATGGCTTGTCCCCTAACTAGAAAGAACACTCACATTTCCGAATGTCATATGTACTAGGTTGGACATCAGATTTGTATTTTCTATATTTTCCACCTCTTTCACATCCTAGCAACAGAAACGTCTTCTTCCTAAGTTGACCAGTAGTTTTATCGGATCTTATAGTCACCATAATAAATCTTATATCATATGCAATTCCTCTTACCCATTCAATTAAGTTTTCACGAGAGGAAAAAATTTCATTTGTTGTGAAATAATGATTCGTCAAATCTCCCTCAACAACCTCATTTATAGAGGACGAAAATTCTGATAGGATGATAGATTTTATTTAGAATCCATCCCATAACGATATTCGTCCATTTAGACTATATAATCACCTATAACATAAATTTCATCCCTCAATATATAATATCATTTATAATGATGAAAAAACAAATAACATTATTTAAATAACAATCTAAGAAATTTGAAAAACACACATTTTTTTCATCATAAATAAACAAAATAAAAAGCCTTAATACAGATGGTCCCTATTTTCGTCAGGTGTGTTCAATTTGGTCCCAGTTTTTTTTTCTGTTTAATATTATCCAAAAGAATGTAATTTTTGTTCAATTTAGTGCTTTTTACAAACGGCATTTAATTCGTTAACGATCATTGCTCCAACTGTGCAAACCCCAAATGAGATGGCATTACGTCACCTTCAGCCCAAACAGAAACCGAAACCCTACTTTCTCTCTAGTCACCTAACCCTAGCCGCCACTGAACCCTAACGCTACTGCCAGTGTCATCGCAGAGATCGTCCAAAGTCACCATGCCGTCGTGAAGCCGCACCTGCAGAGAACCATGGCAGTCATCACGCGCAACCTCCTGGCCACCACCATCAAAGTCACGATCTCCCCCAAATCACGAAACTCTCCTCAAGCTGCCGTGCTACCCAGATCACCTCTGCGCCTCCGCCATCACAGGATTTTCTTAAGCCGCCATTGCCAGCATCTCGTACCTGCAAATCAAACACAAGCACCCAGAAACAGAGAAAGCTGAATCGCACCACCCAAACCGCTAAGTCTTCATCGTCAATAATGTCGCAAGCCACCCTAATCTCAAGGGTCATCATCTTCTCCAACCTGCAAAGAACCACAACGAAATCCAGAAAAATCCTAAATCAAAGAAACCTAGAATCACGTCGTTACTTGCTTCCACTGGCCACCATGAGTGCTTTCTTACACAACTAGGTTTGTCTTCATGCTACCATGAGCTCCATTGATGCAAAACCGCGAGCAACTTTTTCCCAAATGCAGAACCCTAATTTTGGGGTGGTAAAGGGACTGCCACGAAAACTCTACTTTTGACATGGCAGTAGTTAAATGTCATCTCATTAGTCTTGTGCACACCTGGACTATCTTTCATTAACGATTTAAACGTTGTTTGCAAAAATGACTAAACTGAACAAAAATTACATTTTTTAGGACAACATTGAACAGAAAAAAAATTAGGACCAAATTGAACACACCTGACGAAAATACGGACCACTAGGGATATTAAGCCAAATAAAAAAGTAATACAATATATTCAACATTTATAATTAAATGATAAAATCATAAACTAATACAATACATTAAACAATTATAAATAATCTAAATAAATTAAAAAACTCATAAAATTTATTTTATAACAAAATTTTAACAAAATTAAAAATTAATTGTATAAATTAAACATTTTTAATTAAAATAAAAAATAAAAAAATCTAATAAACTTAAAAATTATAACACAAAAAACATAATAATACTTAAAACTACATAAAAAAATTTAAAAAAATTATATGAATTTTAAATAAATTTATATTTTTAATAAATTCATATAAATTATCTATTTAAACAATTATAAATAATATAAATAAACATTTTAAATTAATCTAATAAAGTTTTAGGTTCAAAATAAACAAACTTTTAAATTTTAAAATAATATAATAAAAGATTTTAAAAAAACAAACTTTTAAATTATAAATAATATAATTAAACCTTTTAAAATAATATAAGAACTTTTAAAATTATCTTATCAAACATTTGTAAATAATATAATCAAAACATTTTAAACTAATAAAAGAGAAATTGATATACGAAACAGTAAAAATCATATGTAATAAAACATTAAATAATTTATTATGAGAAAAACTTTACACATTCAAACATGTGATCTGGATGTACGAAAGATAAATTTTAAAATATACCATCGCATTTCCAGATGCGATAAACATCTGATAGGACATCGGATGACCAGATTCGACATGGATTTTCATATCCGATACATCTTCAACTTGTATTTTTCTTTTTACATAAATTTTGTTTATTAAATTTAATAAAATCATAGAAATTATTTTTAAAATTATAAATTATATTAAAAATTTATAAATTAATAAAAATTCATACAAAAATTACAAAACTTTTTTCATAAATTTTGTTTATAAATTTAATAAAATCATAAAATTTATTTTTTAACATTATAAATTATATTAAAAATTTATAAATTAATAAAAATTCATACAAAATTACAAAAAGAAATTATAAACTAAGCTAATGTAGTGAAAGATTTCAAAAGCCATCAAACATGAATATTGGATGTCAACATCCAAAAATCACAATATAGGTATCGACATCCGATACATACTTGAAACAGATTCTTCAAAGATTAGCAATGCCAACCACCAACAGTACTACCAGCTATCTCCCTTAAAGCACCACCTCCAAACATCAAGCCTTCCTCTCTCGATGCACCACCTCCAAGCTGCTGGAACACTTTAAACTGCTTCAATAAACCCTCTCAAACCTCTCTCAACTATCAAAACCGCACTCACTAATATGAAGTAGACAAGAAAACACTTAATGAAAATAAAGGAAAAGGAACGAAGAGAAACGAAAGAGAAGAAGAGCTGCAGTTCAAATGGGATAATGGGGGTGTAGGGGTTCTTAATAAATGAGAGAGATAGGGTGTATGTTTCGTCATAGGAGAAATGGGATGTAAGGGATGCATGTTTGCTAACAGGGGTAATGGGGTGTAGGATTTCAATGTTGCACAAAATTTATCATAAAATTACTGGATAACTACCTCATTAATTATGGGCATTTTAGGAAATTAGAAAAAGGTTGGAAGTGAAGGGTGAAACACTCAAGAAACAAAAATGATGCGTTATCCAAGTCCAAAGGATGAATTCACAGCCACAGCCCAAATCTCTTTCTTCCTTAGGGTTTTCGCGCTTCAGTAACAAAAAAAGCAGAACCCTTTGGGTTTGGCCCAATCCCTTTTTTCCTTCCTTCTCCAGAAACTTACAAACCCTAGGGGTTTCTTTACTCCAGCAAAAAGGGAGAGCAGTTGCCTCCTTCTTCCTTCCTTTCATGCCACTCCCTTCAAAGAAGGCAGGGTTTGCTCATCCTCTAACCAACGACAGCCGCTACCTTGCAAACAACGCTGCACCTTTCCCGTAGAAGAAGGGTCACGCCACCATAACTCGGCGGCCTTCTTAGCCTTCAATGTCAAACGCGAGCAAATCGCTCCTTCGCCGGAGTTGGAGAGTCACGATGGAGGAGCTCGCGGCTTTTGGTTGGTTCGGTGGTGGCTCACGGTGAGGAGCTCCTGAATGGCGGCACCGGTAACGGTTGCTAACAGTGGTTTTGATTTCTGAATATGTGTTTCAAGTGCCGATGATCTGTGATTTGGATGGTTGGATTAGCGTTTTGCAGGTGAAAGAAATTGGAGATGGTGTGGTTGATGGGAAAATTTGATGAAGACGATGGGAGTAGATTCTGTTTTGTATTTTCTTTTCTGATTGGATTAAGTAACGAACATGAACATGCAAAGAGCTGAATCTGATTTTGAATGAGTATGCATTGTCTAGTTTCCTCCACTAATGTTTTTGTTCTCTGGATATGGCTTCTCTGTGCAGGTTGGAAAGATGAAATCGAGGTTAAAAGAAGAAGGTGAGGTTGTATCTCACTTGGTAGAGGATACAGAATCATGGAGAAGGGTCACCGATGGTGTTGAAAGGAATTGAGAATGAATTTGATGGCTATGTTTGATGATAAATGAAATAGAGCGATGAATGAAAGCATGATGAAATGAATGATGGAGTACCAGGGATAGATAACGTGAATTGATGAGTGAGGGAGGAAATGTAATATCACAGTCAATAACAATATCATAAACATTAGCAGAAATCCATCCATTACAACACATTTCAACTATTAAGATGAATCTAATCCATAACATATACATATAATGATTTCATGCAAGTTCATGACATACCCGTTGAAGCTTCTTCTAATTTTTCTTCTTTTTCAGGCTCTTTTGCTTTCCTCTTCCTTTGTTTCCAGACTTTTTCGTTTCTCCTGTTTCTTCTTTTCTCCTCTCACGACCCTCTCCTCTCTTTTTTCTTTTTTGGTTTCCCCGCTTGGGTTTTATTTCAGTCAAAGTTCAGGAAAGTGAATATGGTCTCCCTCGTGTAGCTCGTGGAACCCTTCAGCTTGGAAGCCCGTGATCAGAATGTGGAGAGGCATGATTGGAGGCTTGGTTGGGTAGGAGCAGGAAGTGGTATATAAAGGAGAAACTAATGATGACGGAGGTCGTGGATTTGGTAACACGGATCAAAATTAATAAAGAGAAAATAAAACAAATAGAATAAAAACAAAATAAGATAAAACCAAAACAAATAAAATAAAACAAAATAACGTAAAATGAAAAGAAAATAAAATAAAATATAATAAAATAAAATAAAACAAATTGAAATTAAACAAAATTCAATTCAATTAAATATAAGATAAATAAAAGATAAGATAACAATAAAAAGGTTTGATTTATTATATTTTTTATTTTGTTTAAGATATCCGGTTTCCAAACTATGAAACTAGTCTTAGATAGCTCATTGTAGTCTTAAAATTGTATTTTAGTCCAATGTAATTTATTGAGAATAACTTTCACAAAGGAAAAACACAAATTATTAACTAGATTTGAGCTTGGACATTCAATAATAAGTCTGAAATGGCTTATCCGAAAGTCCTGTAATAATGTTCAATGTAGTTGCAATAACAACATTCCTGGAATTCTTCCACAATCATTAGCTCAACTAAACAAGAACTCTTAGGTAAAATTGGGAAGTTCTTACAGCTTGTACAGATTCAAAATCTGGTCATTGCTTTGTAATGGAACACCAACGCTATATAAAGGAGTTCTGTGTATCATCGAAGCAACATCATAGATCAATTTATTACGTAACCTTATTTTTTTCCTATAAGTAGATTGTTATTAATTTCTGTATAGTTCAATCAATCGTAACCCAACTAATTGTTGAAGCTAGTTAACACGCTCGAAACCAAGTTGAGCGTCTACTTCAAAATAAAAGGAAAACAATTAATTCTATCACTTCATTTAAATATAATTAGAAATGTTACAGGTTGCACAACAAACACCAGCAACAGTATATTATTACTTTTAACGCTATATTACTATGCTCTGTAAAAAAACTTGACTAAAAGTTGTTTTAATAATCAGAAAACAATTATTAATTGCAATTGCATCCAGGACTGATATAACAAACATAAATGACGAGACTTTTCAATTTATCATTTAGAGATAAATAATCCTATCCTACCCTATAATATGTACAAATATTGAGAACCTACATTTTTAAAGTTTCTCTTCTATAATATGTACGTAGATTTTTGGAGACTTTGGGACTTTCCAAGGATGAGATTAGGAGTATGGTGTTGAGATGCCCAGCACTGCTCACTTTCAGTATAGAGAATAATTTTCAGCCAAAGTATGACTATTTTGCTGGGGAAATGGGGAGGAAAGTGGAGGAGCTGAAAGAGTTTCCTCAGTACTTTGCTTTTAGTTTGGAAAACATGATAAAACCCAGACACACCGAGGTTGTGCAGAGTGGAATCACTTTACCTTTGTCAGTGATGCTTAAAAGCACTGATGAAGAATTTAGGGAGTTGTTAAAGCAGGGAGGTGGCTGACTATAGTGGGTGCATTCCATTATGTGTATTTACTTCTGTGAATGAAAAGTTTTCCAATGAAGTTGAACTGTTTGATAAATTGTTTATATGTCTGGTATTTTTTACTTTCTTAGTACAGACTTCTCATGCGAAGTTACTGATATATATACTAGTTAAGTTGCCGTCTCAAATCTCTGGTTGCGTTTTTATCGTATTGAGTATATTGATGATACTGAGAAGAAAAGATGAATGAAGTTGTTAGGTTCCTGAGTAAGAAACCTAATTACAGTAGAAAGAAAAGATAATGAAAGAATGAATTTCTCTTATTAATGGTAATAGAATTTTGTAAACAAAGGATAGTTGGAAGCATAACTTCCCTTACAAAACAAGGATAGATGGGAGCATAACTTCCCTCACCTGCAGCCGTCTGTCAACAAACTCAATAATCAAAACCTAACCTTAACAATAGCATTTAGCTTTATTTATATTAAATATGGCTCTATTTACTATAAATATCTTATACTGAATATTTTCCTACAATATAGCTTTATTTACTATATTTATCTTATCATGAATATTTCCCTAGTTCTATTTACTATAATTATCTTATACCAAATATTCCCCTATTCACTGTAATTATTTCCCACTCATCCTAACTGCTACAACAGTTAGGATAGTAACTCTTCAATCGATCAGCTCCAGTTCTTCATCTCTTTCCATCGATCGGATCGGCTCCTGTTCTTCACCTCTTTCCACCGTTCGGCTTGAGCCCTCACTGCCTTCAGCCATTCGGCTCGACCTCTCCCCGCCTTCCACCGTTTGGTTCCCTTCTTCTTCTCTCTCACCGTCTTCCACCGTTCGGCTCGACCTCTCTCCGCCTTCCACCGTTCGGTGTCATTCTTCTTCTCTCGTATACCTTCCAACCCCTAACATTATCTATTACCTTATACCCTATCAGAAGTTCTTAGTATAGTAATTTCATATTTTATCAATGGAACATGGAAACTTTATCATCTAGGTTAGCAGTTAGAAAAGCAGTTTCTGCAAGAATAGAATTTAAATAAACTGTCAAAAGATTTAATATCATCAACAATGAAAATATGACATGATGTAGGTGTTGTAGGTTTCATATTTTCCTACCAGTAGCCAGTAGGTGTAAGAATGGAAATTTAAATGCAGGTTTGCAGTACGAGGCCCTATTCTAAGCAGTAACTATACGAGATACTTGAAATATGCAGTATCTAGACAAAGCTAGAAATCTGTGAAGTAGGGAAAAAGGCTAAGGAAATCTGTGCACTAAGGATAAAATTATTTAGCCCAAAGAGTTCAATTGTAAATGGGTTGCAGTTGATAAGATCTTAATGAATAGATTCAAAAATAATAAAAAAGTGTTTCTTTCTTGATTTCATTGGAAGGACCATTTCCAAGGTGTGTACCCTGTTCTAGTCTGTTATGGTCATCATTTTGACACAATACATTCCGATTCACTGTCCTTTGAAATGGGCAGGCTCAAGGGAATTTGTGAGAGAATTTGTTTAAAGCAGAAGAACAATAATATGCTTGAGTGTGTTTAATAGAATATTGGTCGATGGATGGAAATGTGATTTGATTCTTTTTTCTAATGCCTATGCTTATCTGTTTTTTAATGATATGTACAGAACCAAAGTCACTATTGATCACGGACCCTGCTGACATGATTTTACAAAATGTACAAGTAATTGTACATAAGTTTTTTGCAAGGAACAGTTTAAGGTAATCTTCTGAACTTAGACGGACCTATTAAAGTCAAATGCAACAGCAAGACTTGTGTAGATTGTATTAAGTCTTCCAAGCAATAGGATTATACTATTGCTAGCCACGTCTGTGATAGGACTTGGCAGTGTTGTTTGGTAAGGGATTGGCAAGGCAGGTAGGACTTAAAGGGAACTTTGCTACTGAGCCTTTAACAGATGCTAAAAGATCTGTTTACTTTTTCATTGCTAACACCTTAACCTTTATTGATTTGATACCATTTACCATCAAAATAAGGAAAATAGACCTTATTTAACTCCTTTTTTCATTTTCCAAGACATAATCAGTATGTTTGAATTTTCAAAGATAACAGTTGAGATCTACGTCAGATGTATAACTTTGCACTAATATACCTATGGAATGAATAATAACAACTTTGTTTTGTATTTATTAGGTTTGTAATCATTCATGTATATAAATTTCCAAGGCTGAGTGCACTTTTACTCAAGCTTTACACTCAGTCTCAAAAAACCAAAAAATAGAAAAGGAGAAAACATAGCATTAAAAAAAAATTAGTGTGATTATAAAAAAAGAGACATCTAATGTCTTAGAACATACTTTATTCGAGGCTTCGCTGCTTTTATCTGCAATGATTTCAGTGTTGGCAGAATTGCTGTAATGGATCAAATGAACAGGTTACTCTATATAATCCAAGATGCATAAAAATAAATTTGCAATCACAAGTGCTCAAAAATAAACTTTTGAACAGATAATGCTAAAAGAAAATTGTAGCAGATTCAAACCGAAAATAAGAACACTTACAAACCTGGGTAGCTTTGATGCAAATGAATGAGAGGCAACTTTTAGTATACTGGGATGTACACTTACGTCAACAAGCACCGCATGTAAAGCGTAAAAATGGAAGGACAATACGAATGCAATCCTATAAGAGGATTAGGAGGTATTCGGAATTCATGGATACAGGAAGCATCCAGAGGGAGATCCAATTCGACACTATAGATGACACACTCCCATCAACAATCAACATGTCAGTTTTATAGCCAATGCTCCAAATTTGTTCGAATGTGCCTGCATAACGAAAAATTAAGAAATTCTACCACATGAAAACTTGATTTCTCTAATTCAAACCAAGCAGATGACCGGGTATCCTTCCAAGAAAATCAAGTGGCAAATAGAGAGAATTTTTCTGAAAGCAGTGGCTAAGTAACTTGATCAATAATTTTTAAACAAGACAGTTTTACATAAGAAACTAATCCCCCAATGCACAGAGTTACTAAAGTGTATGAAAGGAAAAAGAGGAAACCCATTACTTAGGGTTTAGCTAGTGATACTACCTACTCGAGCAGTAGACACTCTTCACGCGATTTTGGTGGACGAAAGTTACGAATCCCCATTTTTAGAGGTGAACAACAAAAGGTATTCAGCTTTTTGACAACTTGAAAAAAACAAAATGTTCTCCACTCTATGTTTACCAAAGAAACTCCAGTGACTAAGTTAAGTCCTCCACGCCTCTACGCCTCGACACCTGGCTCGCCCAAGCAGGGGAAGACCAACACGAAGCCAAACTGGCCAACACGAAAACCTTGTTTGAAGATTGTGGTGTGGGGAAGGGGTTTGGAAGAAAATGATTGTGTTTAGGTTTGGAAGAAAACTTTGGGTTGGGAAATATATTTGGGAAGAAAATATATATATTATTCACTCCATTCATATCTCATCCATCTTTCTAATAGATACATATTCATATGCACTACTTGATTCTTAATTTATTGTACTAGTAAAAGAAGCTTGTTAACGTGCTATATATGCTTCAGTTTTACTGAAACCGAAGCGTATAAAAGCGTGGTGACATTTTTGTAATTTTAGAAAACTTATATACCTCAGTTTATAGAAAACTGAAGCGTAAAATGTCTACTGCCTCGGTTAAATCAGAAATCGAGGCATGAAGTCTCACCAGCGCGCACTTAAATCACGTTATAAAAGCTAACATAATTTTTGAATAAGGTCTACTACTTTGGGTATCAGTAGAACCGAAGCAGAAAAGCTTTCCAACATCTGTTACGCGCCAACCGAGGCGTATAACACGTATATGTATTCAAATTTTAATTATTTTCTGAAAGTTTAGGCATCGGGTATGGTTCAAACGAAGTCAGTATGCCCCTATTATCTCAGGTAAATCTATAACCAAGGTAGTATACTCATATATATTTTGTTTTCACGGTACCCTTCTCACTATTCCTCTTCTTCTCTCTCGCTTAAACCTCCTTCTCACTTTTCCTCTTCTTCTCTCTCGCTCAAATCTCATAGCCACCACTCCGTCGCTCCGTCGCCACCAATATGCCGCTATTCTCACGCAAGATTGAGCCTCACATTGCCTCCCGCTGCGTCGTCCCCTGCTTCTCACGCAAGATTGAGCCTCACATTGCCTCACGCTCCCTCCTCATCATCGCCGGCATGCTGCCTCGACGCCATTGTTGTCACGCTCCCTCGTAGTGTAAGACCTATATAAATAAAATGATTTCTTACCTTAAGTATTTTATTTGGTGGTATTAAATAATAAATTGTGATGAGAATCAATGTTGAGAAATATTTAAGGAAGGGAAGAAAAATTAAATTAATATTTGTTTCATATTAATTTTCAAAAAAAAAAATTGAAAGAGTGTTTAAGTATAATTGTTTGCACTATTATGTCAGCGGATGAAGCTTGATCTAGTGATTGATGTGAGTGTGCATGGAGGGGTGTGTGCTTGGTCTCAAGTTCAAACCCTCCTAAGACCAAAAAGGCTCCTAACTCTTTTTAATATTATTGATGTTGAGGGAAACACTTTAGGTTAATGCTTCCATTATTTGATTCCTAGAGGGAACTTTTATTCCCACTAATCCCTCATTCAAGTGAAATGTTAATGAATCATTGCTTTCTTTTTTCTCCACTTTGCTTGAGTGGGCACATTTTTTTGGGCAGAAGAAGAACATGATGGAGTGAAATGTTAATGAATCATTGCTTTCTTTTTTTCTTCACTTTGCTTGAGTGGGCACATTTTTTTGGGCAGAAGAAGAACATGATGGAACTATGAAATTAGTAATTTTAAAGGGGTGCGGCAGTAGGATAAATAATTAAATTAAGTTATTTAATTATTTGTTAGTCAATGAATTTAGTTGACTTTATATATGATAGTGATGGTTGTGATGGTAAAATTGTGAGAGCAAGTGTTATGTCATTTCCTTAGAATTTTTGTCGAATCGATGGTGCTCGTATTGCGATACGATAGTGTGTTGAGTCTCTACGGAGACTGAGGTTCGAGTGTCACCCTTTCCTCGTACGCGGGGACTAGAGAGGGTTGGATGTCTCGCCCAATGACTTCGGCTCGTGTGAGTATAATGCTCGGTGGGTGCGCCTAATCGAAGTTTTTACTCGTAATTCCTTGAGGAGTCGGGGAGATAGGTCTGAAGTTGTGATGGAAGACGGCTCGAATCGCCCTGTTTTGCGAAACAAGTTTGGTACGACAAAATTCAAGGAAACAACAGAAGCTCGTGTAAATGATTGAGTCGTGAGTTTAATACTGTGATGTATTGTAATATTGTGACTTTGATAGTCTGAGTGGTGATGATCTGAGTTATGAGTTGAATATTATGTTGTATTGTAAGGTTGTGACTAGGATAATCTAAGTTATGATATTTTGATATTGAAATTATATGTTATGTTAGGTTCTTCGTTACTCACCCTTTCATTTTGTGGTTGTGGTTCCACCTACGATGATCGTACTTGTACGGGAGTAGATGGCGTTGTAGATGAGGCAGAGATGAAGTAGCATGACGAGAGTTATGGGAATAACTATGGGGGACTTATCATGTTTTAAAGTAATTTTATGCCTTTGAATAATGAATTTGATATTTGTAAGGTTTTAACCTTATGTTGTAAGACGCTTGGACTTTTGATGGTTTACTTCCGCGATGTTAATTTAAAAAAAAAAAAAACTAGCGTAAAATTTTGGATTTTATTATTTTCTAGTGGCACTCCGTAAGGGGTGTTACATTTGGTATCAGAGCCTTGGTTTCAAAAAGAAAATATCTTTGGGGCTTTTGGGGAGTGAGCTCGACTAGTACGTTGGCGTAATTTTGATGTTTTTTTGTGTGTGGTTATTTTTCCTTGCTTATCTTTTGCATTATAAAATATAAGGATGTCGGGACGACCAAGAAATCCTACTTCAATTGATGCTACTGCGGAGCTGGCGTAGGCAATGCGACAGATTGCTCAGGTTTTGCAAGCACAACAGGCACAATAGGCTGAGTAGGCACCCAGGTCGAGAGTGGGTATGAACAACTTTTTACGTCACAGTCCTGCGAAGTTCAATGGCAAGACAACTCCAGATGAAGCGGATGACTGAATTTTCAACCTTGAGAAGATATTTGAAGCAATCGAGTGCATTGAGGGACAGAAGTTAGTGTTTGCTACATATATGTTAGCAGGAGAAGTTGAGTATTGGTGGCGTGGGATGCGGAGGAGCATGGATACCCGAGGGGAAGTTGCTACTTGGGAAGATTTCAGAGCTAGATTCTTGGAGCGTTACTTTCCAGCTAGCGCTAAGCAGCAACGAGAGTTGCAATTTTTGGCTCTTCAGTAGGGAAGTATGTTTGTGCAAGACTATAAGGAGAGATTCGAGTATTTGGCTCGTTTCTATACTCAGAATATGAGCGAGGATTGGAAGTGCAGGAGGTTTGAGCAAGGATTGCGCCACCATCTTTTGAAGGCACTTGTTCACCTGAAGATTAATGAATTTCCAGAGTTATTGGAGCAGGCCACGATAGCTGAGAGGTTGGATGAGTCTGGGCATGTGATGAGCAACCAGAAGGGAAGCTTTTCTATGGGCAAGCAACAAAAGAAACCATACGAGAGGCCGCAACAGTTTAGGTCAAGTTTGTTGAAGTGCTTTGAGTGTGGTGGAGATCACCTCCGAAGAAATTGTCCAAAGTTGAGTGACGTCAAGAAGGAGGTGCGGACGTGTTTCTCATGTAATAAGCCTGGGCATATCTCTCTTCATTGCCCTCAGAAGAGGTCATTTGGTGGAACGCCTCAAAAGTCAGCTAATGGTGAAAAGTCGCAGGTTGTTGGCAGAGTGTTTGCCATGTCGGGTGCAGAAGCCGAGAAGTCAGGTAACCTCATACTTGATACTTGTTCTTTGTTTGGTAGAAATGTGCATGTCCTGTTTGATTCGGGTGCGACGCACTCGTTTATATCATTGTTGTGTGTTGAGAATCTTGGACTCTCTATGTTTGACTTGGGGTGCGAGCTTGTTGTCTCTACTCCAACATCCGAACAAGTTTCAACCAGTTCAATCTTCGTTGGGTGTTCGATCGAGGTGATAGGTCACAAGTCCAGAGTCAACTTGGTGTGCTTACTGCTTGAAGGTCTGGACGTGATCTTGGAGATGGATTGGTTAGCTGATAACCATGTTATGATTGACTGTGGACGTCAGAGAGTAGTCTTCCAAGAACCAGAGGGCATTAAAATGTCAACGTCAAAGGAAGTTGTACAAGATCTCAAGAGTGGAGTTGTTTGCTTTATGTTGATAGTGAAAGAGCAGAAGAAGAGCATAGACGAGCAGATTAGTGGAATACCAGTAGTCAAGGAATATGTTGATGTTTTCCCTAAGGAGGTACCAGGTTTGTCGCCGAGTCGCGAAGTGGATTTTGCAATAGATCTGATGCCGGGTACAGGGTCAGTATTTATAGCTCCATATCGTATGGCTCCAGCAGAGTTAGCAGAGTTGAAGAAGCAGATTGAAGATTTGTTAGAGAAGAAGTTCATCAGACCAAGTGTGTCTCCATGGGGTGCGCCGATGTTGCTAGTGAAAAAGAAAGACGGAAGCTCAAGGTTATGTGTGGATTACCGGCAGCTTAATAAATCACTATCAAGAACAGGTACCCGTTGCCAAGAATTGATGATTTGTTAGACTAGTTGAAAGGAGCTAGAGTGTTTTCAAAGATTGATCTATGGTCAGGATATAATCAAATTATTGTCAAGCCTGATGATGTGCAGAAGACAGCGTTTCGTTCACGCTATGGGCACTATGAGTATGTTGTAATGCCTTTCGGTGTGACGAATGCTCCAGCTATATTCATGGATTACATGAATCGTATCTTTCATTCTTTTTTGGATAAATTTGTCGTTGTATTCATTGACGATATTCTTATCTACTCTAAGAACCGAGAGGAACATGCTGAACATCTACGGGTAGGGTTGGAGATTTTGAGGGAGCACCAGTTGTATGGCAAGCTGTCGAAATGTGAGTTTTGGTTGGATGAAGTTCAATTCCTTGGTCATGTGATATCTGCTCAAGGAATATCAGTCGATCCAGCCAAGGTTGAAGCTGTGTTGAACTTGGAGTGCCCTACATCGGTGACGGAGGTAAGGAGTTTTGTTGGACTAGCAGGTTACTTTCGGAAATTTGTAGAGGGTTTCTCCAAGATATTAGGTCCTTTGACTCAGTTGACTGATAACAGTTGAAAAACTGTTATTTTCATGCTTAAAATTGATACTAAAAGCAACCTTTAACACTTAGAAACTAGCTTGGAATCATACTTTTGTTCATATTTTTAGAAATAAGAGAGTTGGACAGGTTTATGCTTGATTTCAGTGTTTTATGCAGGTTTTAAGGTGAATTTGGTGAAAGAAGTGAAGAAGGATAGAGATGGAATCAGAAAAGAACTCAAAAAGTGCAAAAGAAGAGAAGTCGCAAGTACCACTCAGCGCCAGTTTACCGCTGAGCGGTACTCAGGAACACTCATTGGCTCCGCCGAGGGGTGAAAGTGCAGCTGAGGGGAGAATTGACTACGCGCTGGTACTGCTGAGCGGCAATTTATCGCTGAGCGGTGGTCTTTTGGGCTTAGGCCCACTTTTCTGTAATATTTCGAATAGTATATAAGCTTTAGGACGTCCTAGGATTTGTATCTTTGGCTGGAGACGAAGCAAACACTCATTTTTCCATCCCTTGGAGGAAGATCTTGGATGCTCAGGCTACCTACTCATCTTTCTAGGGTTCTATCTTTCATTCTTTCATTATTGTTCATTTAGTTTCACCATGAATATGGTGAACTAAACTTTGTATTGTTGTTGGGGAATCAATGTAATCTTTTGAAGCTCTCATATATGGAACTTGTGTTTAAACATCTTATTTGAGATACATGTTTTCTTTCATCATTAGTTAGGGTTTTTCTTCTTTGCTCAAAGCATGCATTGTTTAACTCATTCGATGTCATGATTATTGATTTTGTCGATATGGGAACGTACGGGGAAATCTAGATCCGGGGAAATTCTCCCAATAACATATTGCCTAGACATAGGAATATGAGGGTTGGTTGCCTTTAAGCTTCTGTGCTTCAGAATTAATTATTAGGGATGCTAGGAATTGTATGAACTCGTAATTAAGGATAGGCCTTCTTGCAAGGTGATTTAGAGAGTGACATTAGCATTGATGAAAAGAATGATGACTTCCTAAAAGTATATGAGAGTGGATAAGATGAAATTGATTACCCCAACAACATACTCATCCATCTAATTCATTCAGTGTTTGTGTTCTTCTTTTCTATTGATCAAAACTCATGCATACATGTTTACTTATTGTCTTTTGCATTTGAAACCTCAAGAATTTGTTCACAAGTCTTAAATAATCAACAAATCATATAACTAACTAGGCCGTGAGTCCTTTGGGAGAACGATACTTGGTCTTACCGAGTTTATTACTTGATACGATTCGGTCACACTTGCCGAGGGTTAAACAAGTTTGTGGCGCTGTTTTTCGGTGTTCATAAATTTGTCATCATTGACACGGAAGGACCAATCATTTGTCTGGACTGATCAATGTGAAGCAAGCTTTGAAGATATGAAGAAAAGGTTGACAACCGCTCCAGTGCTAATTATTCCAGATATAGGCAAGGCGTTTGAGGTATATTGTGATGCATCATATCAAGGGTTGGGATGCGTATTAATGCAAAATATAAGACTAGTGGCATATGCTTCTCGTCAGTTGAAGATACACGAGCAGAATTATCCAACGCATGACATTGAGTTAGCCGCTGTAGTGTTTGCATTGAAGACTTGGCGTCACTATTTGTATGGAGCGAAGTTTTAGGTTTTCAGTGACCACAAAAGTTTGGAATACCTGTTTGATCAAAAAGAGTTGAACATGAGGCAGCGGAGGTGGATGAAATATTTGAAGGATTACGACTTTGAGTTGCTTTATCATCTAGGAAAGGCAAATGTCGTGGCGGATGCCTTAAGTAGAAAGCGGGTTCAGATGTCAGCTCTGATGATCAAAGAGTTAGAGTTGATAGAGAAGTTAAGGGACATGAAACTCGGTGTTCTTTTGGGTCAGGATCACATGTGGTGTAGTCATCTGACAATTACGAGTAGTTTCTTTGAGCAAGTGAAGTCAGAACAAGAAACTGATCCGAACTTGCAACGAATTGTGGGGTTGTTAGGAACTGATCAAGCCAAAGATTTTTGCTTTTTGCCGAAATGGTATTCTTCGATTTCGAGGAAGAGCGTGTGTACCGGCAATAGCAGAGTTGCGAAGGTTGATATTGGAGGAAGGACATAAGAGTAGTCTCAGTATACATCCAGGAATGACTAAGATGTATAAAGACCTAAAAGAATCTTTTTGGTGGAGCGGAATGAAGAAGGATGTTGCAGAGTTCGTAGCTTCCTGTTTGGTATGTCAGAAGGCGAAGATCGAACATCAAAGACCAGGTGGAATGTTACAGCAGCTGAATATTCCCCAGTGGAAGTGGGACAACATCTCGATGGACTTCGTAACTCACTTACCGAGGTCATCGAGGGGTCACGACTCCATATGGGTGATAGTTTATCGATTGACGAAGAGCGCCCGTTTTATATCCATCAATCAGAAGATGTCAATGGAGAAGTTAGTGGAGTTGTACATAATAGAAATTGTAAGATTGCATGGTGTACCAGATAACATCGTATCGGATCGGGGTCCAAGGTTTACCTCGAGGTTCTGGTAACAATTGCAGGATGCTTTGGGTTCTCAGTTGAGGATGAGTTCAGCATATCACCCTCAAACAGATGGACAGACTGAAAGAACTATTCAATCATTAGAGGACTTGTTAAGGGCTTGTGTTTTGGACCATCTTGGAGGTTGGAGTGTGATCTTACCATTAGTGGAGTTCACATATAACAACAACTATCATTCTAGCATCGCGATGGCGCCTTTCGAAGCTTTGTATGGGTGAAGATGTCGAACTCCTCTTTGTTGGTTTCAAGATGGGGAAGCAATATCAGTAGGTCCTAATTGTTGCAACAATTTACTGAAAAGGTGAAGTTGATTTAAGAGAGAATGAGAGCAACACAGAGTAGGCAGAAGTCGTACGTTGATCGGAGAAGGAGACCGCTTGAGTTCAATGAAGGTGATCATGTGTTTCTACGTGTGATATCGATGGCAGGTGTGGGTAGGGCTATCAAGGCTAGGAAGTTGTCTCTTAAGGTTCTTGGTCCTTATGATATTCTTAGGCGGATTGGGCTCGTAGCGTATGAGATAGCGTTACCACCGCAGTTGGCAAACCTGCATAACGTGTTTCACGTGTCTCAACTGAGGAAATACATTCCAGATCATACACATGTACTAAAGGTTGATGATATACAAGTGGATGAAGATCTTACAATCAAAGCTGGGCCAATCAGAGTGTTGGAGGTGCAGACGAAAAATTTGAGGGGAAAGGAAATACGCACGGTGAAGGTGTTGTGGAACGAGGAAACCCAAGAGATGACTTGGGAGCTTGAAGAGTTTATGAGAAATGAATACCCATTTCTGTTTGCGTAGTAGCCTTAATTTTCGAGGACGAAAATTTTTGGAGTAGGGGAGAATGTAAGACCCGTATAAATAAAATGATTTCTTACCTTAAGTATTTTATTTGGTGGTATTAAATAATAAATTGTGATGAGAATCAATGTTGAGAAATATTTAAGGAAGGGAAGAAAATTAAATTAATACTTGATTCGTATTAATTTTCGAAAAAAAAAACATGACAGAGTATTTAAGTATAATTGTTTGCACCATTATGTCAGTGGATGGAGCCTGGTCTAGTGGATGATGTGAGTGCGCATGGAGGGTGTGTGTGTTTGGTCTCAAGTTTAAACCCTCCTAAGTCCAAAAAGGCTCTTTTTAATTTCCACCTTGGCATGTGGGTCCCACGTTGAGGTAAGAAAGAGGAAATTAAATGTCGTTGGCCATGAAGAGAGATTTTGGAGAACAACCAAGTTGGTGAGAGAAAGGAAGAGCCACCCTAAACTTGGAGTTTTTGGACATCACTTGTAGGAGACCAAGAGGAGTGAAAGCTTGTTGTCTAGTGAGGAAAGAAACCTATGAGCCTTTGGAAGCTAGCTTGGAATTGAGGTAAGGGGGTTTAACTTGAGATATAACATAGTGTATGATGGGTAGAAGGTAACAATATAATGTTGTTGCATGCTTTCTTCCTTGTGTGTTGAGATTAAAGTTAACATGTTGAGGCATGTACTTTCTTTTTGGTTGTAAGTTTTGAGTTTTTGGGTATAACACTCAAAAGCTAAAAATGAACTTTTGCGATTTTTCCCAGATTTATTTGAGACCCTTCCCGAGGTCCAAAATAGTCGTATGAGTATTCAAATTAAATATATTTGAGTCTAGTTTCCAACAAATCAAGAATCAACTCAATTGTAGTTCGGTAGAGAGATTAATGAGCAAAATAGTCATCAAAGGTCAAAGCAAAGCATACCAGAGCGTGATTAAACATCCAATTTTAATAATTTTACTGCAGCTAGCCCTGCACTCCAAAAATTTCGAGTTTTGTGTCCAAAGAGAGATATTTGAGTCTAGTTTCCAACAAATCAAGAATCAACTCAATTGGAGTTCGGTAGAGAGAGTAATGAGCAAAATGGTCATCAAAGGTCAAAGAAAAGCATACCAGAGCGTGATTAAACTTCCAATTTTAATAATTTTACTGCAGCTAGCCTTGTTGTCCAAAAATTTGGAGTTTTGTGTCCAAAGAAAGATATTTGAGTCTAGTTTCCAACAAATCAAGAATCAACTCAATTAGAGTTCGGTAGAGAGCGTAATGAGCAAAATAGTCATCAAAGGTCAAAGCAAAGCATACCAGAGCGTGATTAAACTTCAAATTTTAATAATTTTACTGCAGCTGGCCCTGTAGTCCAAAAATTTTGAGTGTTGTGTTCAAAGAAAGATATTTGAGTCTAGTTCCAACAAAACAAGAATCAACTCAATTGGAATTCGGTAGAGAGAGTAATGAACAAAACAATCAACAAAGGTCAAAGCTGAGAATACCAGAGCAAGATTAAATTTTCGATTTTAATAATTTTACTGCAGCTAGCCCTGTTTTCCAAAAATTTCGAGTTTGGTGTCCAAAGAAATATTTTTGAGTCTAGTTTCTAATAAAAAAATCAACTCATTTGGAGTTATGTACAAAGATTTATGAGTAAAATAACAAGCAAAAGTCAATGTGGATAGCATTCAATTTTACTCGTTGGGAGCACTTATCTACACTCTTTAACCAAGAGTGTGGGTAAGAGGGTATTGAGAATTCTCTTCCATTGTTGGAAGAGGAAAGAATGAATTATAAGAATGAGAGGAGTGAAAGACATTTTTGGTGAGTTGGGGTACATGTGTTTGATGAAAAACAGTGAAGAAGAATGAAAGTTTGATGTCTTGGGTAGAAGAAGAACATGATGGAAGTGTGAAATTAGTAATTTTAGAGGGGTGCGACAGTAGGATAAATAATTAAATTAAGTTATTTAATTATTTGTTAGTCAATGAATTTAGTTGACTTTATATATGATGGTGATGGTAAAATTGTGAGAGCAAGCGTTATGTCATTTTCTTAGAATTTTTGTCGAATCGATGGTGTTCGTATTGCAATACGATAGTGTGTTGAGTCTCTACGGAGACTGAGGTTCGAGTGTCACCCTTTCCTCGTACGCGAGGACTAGGGAGGGTTGGATGTCTCGCCCAATGACTTCGGCTCGTGTGAGTATAGTGCTCGGTGGGTGTGCCTAACCGAAGTTTTTACTCGTAATTCCTTGAGGAGTCGGGGAGATAGGTCTGAAGTTGCGATGGAAGACGGCTCGAATCGTCCTGTTTTGCGAAACAGGTTTGGTACGACAAAATTCAAGGAAACAACAGAAGCTCGTGTAAATGATTGAGTCGTGAGTTTAATACTGTGATGTATTGTAATATTGTGACTTTGATAGTCTGAGTGGTGATGATCTGAGTTATGAGTTGAATATTATGTTGTATTATAAGGATGTGACTAGGATAATCTAAGTTATGATATTTTGATATTGAAATTATATGCTATGTTAGGTTCTTCGTTACTCACCCTTTCATTTTGTGGTTGTGGTTCCACCTACGATGATCGTACTTGTACGGGAGTAGATGGCGTTGCAGATGAGACAGAGATGAAGTAGCACGACGAGAGTTATGGGAATAACTATGGGGACTTATCATGTTTTAAAGTAATTTTATGTCTTTGAATAATGAACTTGATATTTGTAAGGTTTTAACCTTATGTTGTAAGACGCTTAGACTTTTGATGGTTTAGTTCCGCGATGTTAATTTAAAAAAAAAGAAACTGGCGAAAAATTTTGCATTTTATTATTTTCTAGTGGCACTCCGTAAGGGGTGTTACATCGCAGCGCCTCCGCCTCCGTCGACGCAACTGATGGACAAATTTATGAACACCAAATTATGATGTCACAAACTTGTTTCACAATCGGCAAGTATGACCGAATCGTTCAAGTAATAAAACTTGGTAAGACCAAGTATCGTTCTTCCCAAAGGACTCACGGCCTAGTTTAGTTATGTGGTTTCTTGATTAACTAAGACTTACAAACGAAATATTTGGGTTTAAAATGCAAGACAGAAAATAAACATGTATGCATGAATTTTGATCAATGGCAAAGACAAAAGATAAACACTTTCAATGGAATATATGAATGAATATGTTGTTGGGGGTCAATTTCATCTCATCCACTCTCATACATTTTAGGAATTCAACATTCAAATCATCATTGTTAATGCCACTCTCTAAAGTACCATTCTAGATGGCTTCTCCCTAATCAAATAGTTCATACAATTCCTAGCATTCCTAATGATTAGTTTATTTTGCGCAGGAGCTTAAGGCAACCAATATACTATTGGGAGAAATTCCCCAGGTCTAGACTTCCCCGTACGTGCCCGTATCGACAAAACCAATGATCATGCATTGAATGAGTTAAACAATGCAAGCATTAATCAAAGAGGAAAAACCCTAACTAATGATGAAAGAAAGCATATGTCTTAATTGAAAGATGTAAACAACAGATTCCATATATGAGAGTTTCAAAAGATTACATTGACTCCCCAACAAACATACAAGATTTAGTTCACCATAGTCATGGTGAATCTAGATGAATAACAATGAAAGAATGAAAGAATAAACCCTAAAAAGGTGAAGAGGAAGCCTCAGCATCCAAGATCCTCCTTCAAAGGGGTGGAAGAGAGAGTGTTTGCCTCGTTTTCTGCCAAAGATGCCTAACCCTAGGAAATCCTAAAGCTTATATATCATTCGTAAATTACAAAAAGTCAAGTCCAAGCCCATTAAAGTGCCGCTCAGCGGTAAAATACCGCTCAGCGGTGAGTGCGTGACTGGTTTTCTCCCCTCAGCGGCCATTTTGCCCCTCAGCGGACCTCCCGCAAGCACCTGAGTGCCGCTCAGCGGTAAACTGCCGCTGAGCGGTGACTTCGGCTTCTCCTTTTTGCACTTTTTGTTGTCTTTTCTGATTTCACTTCTCTCCTTCTTCACTTCTTTCACCAAATTCACCTTAAAACCTGCACAAAAACACTGAAATCAAGCATAAACCTGTCCAGCTCTCTTATTTCTGAAAATATCAATAAAAGGCATGATTTCAAGCTAGTTTTTAAGTGTAAAGGTTGCTTTTAGTATGAATTTTAAGCATGAAAATAACAGTTTTTCAACTGTTATCACAACCCCAAACTTAGAACTTTGCTTGTCCTCAAGCAAACAAGATGTAACTCCATCTTCAACCAATTCATATGATGGTTCACTCATTCAAAAATCCTCTTTTCAAGATAAGTAACAACTTCACTCAAACTTATGACCAAGAGTTCAATCAAGAAGTGCACATGCTTTAGTGTTCACAAAGTCATTTAAATTCCAACAAATGCTATTTTTCATGAATGATCAATCAATTAAGCATGGATGTTCATGTGTTAATGGAATATCTCCTCACTAGGTAAAGTGTTTCACTCACACACAAGTGTATAAGAGGTAATCACTCATTCACTCTACTATTACAATGTCACATGAATTAACTTTGCCTTTCATTTTACCACAATCAAAAACATTCACAAGCATGCATCATCTCAAGGACTTTTCTATGGCTTATAATGTGGCTGGGCTAACAAGAAAATTGGTTTTTCTGGATCACAAAATCCTTGAGTTAAGAGAATCATAACAACACAATCATCTTATTCTTTCCCAACTTTCTTTTGCCTTTGCATTGAGCTTTGCTTCTTTTTCTTTTCTTTTCTTTTTCTTTGCACATTCTTACTTTTTAGCTCTTAGCTCAATGCTTTTCATGTTTTCCCAACAACCCCAAACTTGAACATTTAACAATACTACACAAGATCTTCTACTTAACTCAAGGTAAGATTTTCAATCAAGGGTTTCAGTGTATGTTCAAGGCTAAGGGTTCAAAGGATAGAACGCAAAGTGTTCTCTTTTAGTGGGCTAATTTTACAAATTTGGCCAATAATAAGGTTTCCAACAAACGGCCTTGATCATATGATGCAAAACAAGCAATTGATTCAATCATAGAAAACCTGGGCAAAATCATTCATGCTTTCAAAGTAATAGCATTTAACAATAACAACTCTGGAGCTCAAAATCTCACATATAAGCTCATTCACATTTGACATACACATCCTGCTTAATTTCACAATCACAATCATGATATCATGCATTTGTTCACAAAGCTTGTGAATCACCTATATAAGCATTTTAATGTGCACATCATCTCAACATCAATTAATCATAAGCATCATTCAGCATTACTTATCACACAATCACAGTTAATAGCAAACCATCACAAGAAACCAGGTTTCAAATAGAGTACATCAAACCCTAATCTAAAAACAAAAACAAATAAGTTCAGAAAACTTAAACCACAAAAGCATAATCATATGATAGCATTCATCAGTAAATGCTATCTCAGCTCCTCATCAGTCTGAGCTGTCCTCTGTATCTTCCTCTTCTTCCTCATCATCATCATCATCAAACGCATCCTCCTCCTCAGCTTCATCTTCTTCCATATCTCTAGCTGAAGCTTCAGCTGCTCCAGCTCCTTCTCCATGTACTGGTTCTTCTGGCCAAGCTACTACATTATGGATTCATCCATAGTCCACCTGTGGGCTGGAGGTGTATCATACATCCCACAATCATCTCAGCAGTGGCCACCTGCCCTCTGTGAATGGACTGCACTGAGCCCCTATAAGAGACATATACATGTCCCTCATCTGGAATGGCTCTGCTTCATGTGTCTCAGCAGATGTCGGCTCTGTGCTGGCCCTCTCTCTCTACGAGCACGGCGTGGTGGAACTGGCTGAGCTGCATCCTCACCTCCACATACTGTCTATAATAAGCCTCATCAATAGCTTTTCTTGGCCTCTCAAATGGTGAAAGAAGTATCCACCCCAGCTAGCTTGCAAAGGTGAGTAATGAAAAAGGGATGTCCTAGTGGTGCTTTGTTGTTTGAGGGTTGGCGCACATACTAATTTCATCAGCTATCACCTGCCCAATATTAACATTTAAGCTTCTGATAGCACAGTAGATGAATAGTGCCCTGCTGAGAGTAATATCTGACACATGTGAACATGGCTGAATGTTGGCATGAGAAAACGCCATCCAATACTTTGCAAGAGGAGTCAAATCTGTCCTCCTAATGTAACCACTGAGCCAGATCTATTCCTTTGGAAGTGTCCTCCAGGTATACACAATACTCTCTCCACATCCTCATAATCAGCACCTTCCTCCATGCTAAGAGCAAACTGACATTGCTCACCAGCCCACACAGTATCCAGGAAATTGTTGATAGAATCAGGATCATACCTGATAGCATGGCCTCTGACATAGCCCAAATAATTCTCAGCTGGATAATCACCAATCTTCTTTGCATTGGTGTAAAATTCCTTCACCACAGCTATGTTGGCAGGTGCAGGATAGGTGGCTAACTTTCCCCAGTCATTCCCTAACACTTGCTCTCCAAATTGAGGAGCAAAGTTAGGTATCATTCCAACCTTTCTCTCCATCAGAAGTCTCCTGTCCTGAACCACCCTAAAGTGCTTCTCATGTTTCCTAGAGAGGAACCTGCTAGAGTGGGGTTGCTCTGGTTCCTTTTCCTTTCTCTTGGTTGCCATGGTTTTCAATCTTTTTCCTGATGAGGATGCCATTCCTACATTCAAAACACAAGCAAAACCACAGAACATGATGTTAATCATTAGTAAAACATAGAACATAACTCCTGTCGAAGCTAAACCACCGCTGAGGGCCAGAATTTCCCCTCAGCGCCACCAGCGCCACATTCCAACACGCAAAAATCAGAAAAAACCAAATCTGGCAGAGTGCCGCTCAGCGGTAATTACCCCTCAGCGGTAACTCTGCAGATTTTTGAAAAATCAGTTTTAAAGCTTCCCTAACTCCACCCAAATGCAATTTTCAGTTTTCCAGTTCATAATCATGCAGTTTAATCGGTTCAAACATCAAATATATCATCAAATCATGCATAGAAATCAAAACCCCTAAATATTCATGCTTTGACAATCACATTCAAATTCAAGAACCCTAGAATGAACAAAATGCATTTTACTTACTTGGGTGGAGATACTAGATGCAATGAGAATGCCTTCCAACTAGAATGCTCTCTTCCAACCCCAAACTTTGATGGCACACTAGTGAAAAAGTGAATAGAAGAGAGATTTTCTTAAGAGGGAAGAGTGAAAAGATGTGGAAAACCTAGGAGAAGGTGTGTGGAAGTGTTTGTGCAGAGAAGTCTGGAAATAAACCTAAAACGCAGCTTGGGTATAAAAATACCCTAATGGGCTCGGGTCCCGCTAAGGGGAACTAAAGCCCAGTCTGCGAGAGTACCGCTCAGCGGTAAAATACCGCTCAGCGGCACTTTCGTGATGTGCTCCTCTCCTTCTTTTCTTGACCTACGTGCCTCCCTACATGTCCCTCATAGGTTCCCTGCAATTCAATGTTAAAATGCTTATGCAAACCCTAACTAAAATAAACAAACAAAAACAATCAATCAACTGGGTTGCCTCCCAGGTAGCGCTTGTTTAACGTCACGAGCCTGACCCAAATTCCACCAGCACCCATCAGTAGATGCAAAATTTTCTTACCAACACCCATCAGCAGGTGTTACAAACCTAGCATCCTTCAGTAGATGCTTAACCACCTAGCATCCTTCAGTAGATGCTGGATCCAACAAAAATAATTACAGAATAATATCCACAATTTAAAGTTACAAAACCAAATCAAAAGTTTTTAAATCCACTGGGTTGCCTCCCAGCAAGCGCTCTTTTAACGTCATTAGCTTGACCCAGTAAAGTTCAAGTTCCATCTTCTGTATAGTTAATGATGTCTTTCCACCAACTTCTCAACTGCTTCCTTTGGACTGTTTTGGTTCTTCTAGAATAAGGAGACTCTATCTCTATCATCTCCTTCTCTTTAAAGCCCTTCACAACCCACAACTTGTTCTTTAGTCTCACATGTGTGCCAAGTTGGGGTCCTCTTTTCTTCCAGTCTCTAGGACTTGCTTCTCCTCTTCCAATATCTTCTTCCTTGGGTACCTGAAACAACAAACAATGGTTACCTGAAACCTCAAGATTTTCTTCTTTACGGCTAGTCATGGGTGCATCTCGAAATGCAGCTTTATAACTAGCTTCTTCCTCCTTTGCTTGCGTCTCATCTTTGAAGACATCTACCACCACTCTCTCCTCTCTGTCCTGGAGCACCACTATACCTTCATTTACATCTATAATAGCCCTGGCCGTTTTCATAAACGGTCTTCCAAGTATGATAGGTATCTTCTCGGTCTCCATCTTCATCACCACAAAGTCTGCCAAGAACTGAAGTTTGCCAACACAAACTATAATGTCCTCTACAATTCCACTTGACTCCTTTGAAGATCCATCGGCCATTACTATTCTAACCTTTGCAGGTTTCATTTTAACCTTGCCGATTTGCTCCAGTAAAGAATAAGGCATCAAGTTAACACTTGAACCTAAATCAAGGAGAGCTTTCTTTACCTTTTTCTTCCCTATAGTACAAGGGATAGAAAAGCTGCCTGGATCAGATGCTTTAGGAGGGAATGGCTCTTTTTTAACAGCTATACACTTCTTTGCTTCCTCACCTCTACGTCTTTTCTTTGTAGAGATGTTCTCATCAGATTTTGTGTAAACTGTGATTTTCTGTAGAATCTGCTCCCAAGGTGCTTCATTATCCAACATATTAAATAATTCTGTGAAATCCATTTGTTTCTCTTGATTTATTGGAAAAGGAAAATTATTTTCACTCTCTATTTCTCTTCTTTCTTCTGTTTCTTCTTCTTCTAACTCAATTATCTCCTCATTCACACTCTTTACCACTTTGCACTCTTCTCTGGGGTTAACCTCAGTATTAGCCCCAAAACTTTTGTTTGGTCTTTCTTCCAATTGCTTGGTAATCTGACCCATCTGAATCTCAAAATTCTTTATAGCAGCTTCAGTGCTCTTTTGAGAAGATTCAGTTTTCTGTATGAATTGCTGAAGAGTTTCTTCCAACCTTGCTTGTCTTTCATTAAGCATAGATAATTGTTGCCACAAGGTTGGTTGCTGCTGCTGCTTATTATATTGATTTGCTTGCCCAGTTTGTCCTTGACCAATACTTGGGTGTGGTTTCCACCCTTGATTATAATTCCCTTGACGATATGGAAATTGATTAGCCATGAAATTAACATCCTCCACGGCTTCCACTGGAAAAGCACATTGACCATTGATATGGTCACCTCCACATAATTCGCACAACTGGGTTTGTACCTGTGCAGCAGTTTTCAACTCTTTAGGTAATTGTGCAAGAGTTTTAGTCAGAGTCTCCAACTGTTGAGTTAGAATTTTATTTTGAGCTAGCAAGGCATCATGCGTTTGTAATTGAAGAACCCCTTTTTGTTGCATAGGAGCTCCTCTCTCACTGTGAAGCTCATTATCACTAGTAGCCATGTTTTCTATAATTTCCGTGGCTTCCTCTGGAGTTTTCCATTTAATATTGCCTCCTGCTGAAGCATCAAGCATCATCTTGGTTTGTGAACCAAGCCCTCCAAGGAAAGTTAAGACTACTTCTTGTTCTTCAAAGCCATGCGTGGGTGTTTTTCTTAGCAGACTTTTGTATCTATCCCATGCATGTCCCAGCGATTCTTCCATGCCCTGCTTAAATGAAGATATCTCTTGCTTGCCTTTTGTCACCTTTGATTGTGGAAAGTACTTGTTCAAAAACTTTGTTACCACTGCTTCCCACTCTGTGAAACTTCCTTCTGGAAAAGAGTTCAACCAAAGCTTAGCATTGCCTCCCAATGAGAAAGGAAACAAACTAAGTTTGATTGCTTCGTCTGGCACCCCATTGATTTTCACTGTGTTGCAAATTTCATTAAATGTAGTAAGGTGCTCATATGGGCTTTCATGAGATAACCCATTAAATTGATTACTCTTCACCAGTTGGATCAGTGCTGGTTTGACCTCCATATTAGCTGCATTGACTCTAGGTCTAGCTATGCTGTTAAAGTGTTGAGGTCCAGCTATATTGGTGTAATCAGCAAGAGTTCTTCTGATATTATTATTCTCCATATTTTCTGTGCTATTGTCAGAACCTTGTGGTGATGGTTGCAACAGAGTTTCTGGAGGAGGGAAAAGTTCTCTAGATGTTCTGATTCTTCTCCTCCGTCTACTGTCTTCTAATCCTTCAAGCAGAGGTTCTGTTGTTTTCTTGCTCCTAGTTCGAATTGCCTCCTGCATACACAAGAACACAAAACCCTAGAAAAGATTTGGTTAGCACAAAAAGATATAAGAGAAGATATAAGATCCAGAAAATAAAAAAACAGAAAAAATAAAATAAAATAAAATAAAAACAAAAATAAAACAGAAAAATATAAACAAAAAATAAAAATTCGAAATTTGAAAATAAAACAAAAATAAAAACAGAAAACAGAAAACAGAAAACAGAAAAATAAAATAAATTCAAATCAAATAAAATACAAACTGAAAAATATAAACAGAAAAATAAAATAAAAAAAAATTCGAAATTTAAAAATAAATTAAAAAAAAAAAAAATAAGTCAAAGATAATCAATAATCACACAAATTAACCAGTTAAACCATGAATCCCCGGCAACGGCGCCAAAAACTTGATGGACAAATTTATGAACACCAAATTATGATGTCACAAACTTGTTTCACAATCGGCAAGTATGACCGAATCGTTCAAGTAATAAAACTTGGTAAGACCAAGTATCGTTCTTCCCAAAGGACTCACGGCCTAGTTTAGTTATGTGGTTTCTTGATTAACTAAGACTTACAAACGAAATATTTGGGTTTAAAATGCAAGACAGAAAATAAACATGTATGCATGAATTTTGATCAATGGCAAAGACAAAAGATAAACACTTTCAATGGAATATATGAATGAATATGTTGTTGGGGGTCAATTTCATCTCATCCACTCTCATACATTTTAGGAATTCAACATTCAAATCATCATTGTTAATGCCACTCTCTAAAGTACCATTCTAGATGGCTTCTCCCTAATCAAATAGTTCATACAATTCCTAGCATTCCTAATGATTAGTTTATTTTGCGCAGGAGCTTAAGGCAACCAATATACTATTGGGAGAAATTCCCCAGGTCTAGACTTCCCCGTACGTGCCCGTATCGACAAAACCAATGATCATGCATTGAATGAGTTAAACAATGCAAGCATTAATCAAAGAGGAAAAACCCTAACTAATGATGAAAGAAAGCATATGTCTTAATTGAAAGATGTAAACAACAGATTCCATATATGAGAGTTTCAAAAGATTACATTGACTCCCCAACAAACATACAAGATTTAGTTCACCATAGTCATGGTGAATCTAGATGAATAACAATGAAAGAATGAAAGAATAAACCCTAAAAAGGTGAAGAGGAAGCCTCAGCATCCAAGATCCTCCTTCAAAGGGGTGGAAGAGAGAGTGTTTGCCTCGTTTCTGCCAAAGATGCCTAACCCTAGGAAATCCTAAAGCTTATATATCATTCGTAAATTACAAAAAGTCAAGTCCAAGCCCATTAAAGTGCCGCTCAGCGGTAAAATACCGCTCAGCGGTGAGTGCGTGACTGGTTTTCTCCCCTCAGCGGCCATTTTGCCCCTCAGCGGACCTCCCGCAAGCACCTGAGTGCCGCTCAGCGGTAAACTGCCGCTGAGCGGTGACTTCGGCTTCTCCTTTTTGCACTTTTTGTTGTCTTTTCTGATTTCACTTCTCTCCTTCTTCACTTCTTTCACCAAATTCACCTTAAAACCTGCACAAAAACACTGAAATCAAGCATAAACCTGTCCAGCTCTCTTATTTCTGAAAATATCAATAAAAGGCATGATTTCAAGCTAGTTTTTAAGTGTAAAGGTTGCTTTTAGTATGAATTTTAAGCATGAAAATAACAGTTTTTCAACTGTTATCAGCAACCTAAAACCTAGACAAAGGGAAGGTTCTGCATTTAACCTCTCCTTCAACGCCGTCGTTCCGTTATCGTCGCCCAAAGCCATGGCTGCATCCAACCTGCCCTCGCAGATCTCTACCCCTAAAGCCCATGGCCGCATCCTCATCTTGACTCGTCCTACCCCCAAACCCGTCACGCCTCCCACCCCGCAACCCCAACCCCCACCCCACCATCAATCGCCACCCAATCCGATCCATTAAACTCACCACCACCGGACGCGATCTCACTCCACTACCGGACGTGATCTCAGATCGTCTGGTGTTGTTCATGGACCGCCTGGTGCGGCTCGTGCTAGTGGTGGGGTTGCTGGCCTAGCACCCGGTCCAGCCCGCTCCCGAGCCCTCAACCCCCGTGGATGAAGCTGTTGCGGGACCTTCCGTCTCCACTTCGGAGGCCGAGGATGACAGCGTCGACGAGGATGACAGCGTCGACGAGGATGACGACTAGGTTTTAGCATGATTGAAAAGGTGATTTCTTTGTACTGGGAAATGGGGGAGAAGGAAGGAGCTATCTTGAAATTGCGAGAGTGAAAGAACACTGTAGAAGATAAAGATTTATCATGCAAATCAGATTGGTTTTAGCATAAGTATGAATCCTGATAAAGACATCACTTGATATCTTTCTTTATGTGAAATTCAATATCGACAAAGTCGAAAGAATCTCAAATTCAATAGAAGAAAACATAAAAGTAGCATCACAAATATTAATTTCAAATATTCATCATTACATATACTATTTATATCAAAATTTAAAACACTTCGAATATTCTTAAACATAATACAATCTCTACAAAGAACTTAACATTGTGACCAAGTCACATCTAGATCATCTACTCTAAAGTGTTAAATGAAGAAGGAACAAATTTTATTCTCAAGCATGCTATTAAATCATACCAATCTTTAATTGGGGGATTTTCTATATCTCTCAACACTTGATTATCTATTAAATGAAGAAGGAACAAATTTTATTCTCAAGCATGCTATTAAATCATACCAATCTTTAATTGGGGGATTTTCTATATCTCTCAACACTTGATTATCTATGATCCCACTACTCACTTGCATGTCCTACAAACCTAGAAATGCATAAACTAAGTATATAATATTTACTATGCCTAACAAAGAATGGATGAAGCTCTCTAATCTTTTTCTCACAAGCTAAATATGACAATGCATTAATCTTCTCACAAAAGAATGGAATGTCACTCTCATTTCTATGATGTAGCTCATCCTCACTGTGACTTAAACGAAAACTAATATAAAAACTCCTTTTTAAAAAGAAACTCCTTTTCAAGAAAAAAAACATGTTATGCATTGACAATTACTTAAAATTTCAAAAAAAGCTCCTTATGAGACTTAAGGAAGCTAAAGTACTCAAGTTCACTTCGAGGAAAGGGACGTGAATCACAAAGGATTGCTTAAGAACCAAGTCTTTCCTAGCCAAAGTTTACTTTAAGAACTCTTGCATCAAACTTCTCAAAGGGAACTAAAGTTGAAATTAAAGTGGACACACACTAAGCTACCATAATTAAAGAAAACAAAAAACTAAATATGCGGCCTATGACTAAGTTAGATGAACTTTGGTTCCTCCAACCTAAAAAACTAAAAACGAAATTTACTAAGGATTAAAGGTTCTTGTTAAGAGATGGGATTGAGCACCAAAGGCTCTCTTAAGACACCTAACAAGGTAGTGAGATGCAGAGCAAAAGGAAAGCAATTACAAGACAAAGACATACAACCAAACAAAGGTTCTTCCTCCCAAGTGTTTCTCTCTTTTCTTTTTTGCTATCACTCTAGACTTTAAGCTCCCTTTGAGTCTCCAACATCTAGAAGGCTACTTTAAAGATATTGGATCACCTCACAAAGAGAACCTACTCCACAACAACAAGTCAAAACCGAGAAGAGAAAACAAAGAAGAAAAACAAGAAAAGGTCTTAAACAAGAAAGGCTTTGCAAAAGGAATTTGAATATGACAAAACTAAGAAATACAAGAAGATAAGTAAGAAATTAAATGGCAAGAAAGAAAGGTTAAGCACTCAACAGAAGTCCTAATGAAAGGTACTAGAATAGATTCACAAAAATAAAAATTACTAGATGATAAAGTGGATGCTACTTATCTTTAGCAACTTTGAGAAAGTGGGGCACTAAGGCTAGTCTTTTTTAGCATCATTAGCCAAGACTTTTAGCTTCTAGAAAGTGAAAATAAATGCCCAAAACTAGAGCTGTCAAAATGGGTCACAACCCGCGGGCCAACTCGGCTTACCATGGGTTTGTGCCGGGTTGGGTTTGAAAAAATTATATTTTTTTTTATGCGGGTCAAATTTCAATCCGGCTTATTTAAACCCCGCTCATGCGGGTTGAATCCGTGGTAGACTAGGTTGGTCCACCAAAATTTAATTTTAATTTTATAAAAAAATATTTATCATTTTGTTTTTGCTTGAAAAATTATTTAAGTTCCTTATTTTCAAAATTAATTAAACACCCATGTTGGGAGTGAAATTTGTTAAGATTTAAATTATAGAAAGTTTGTAATTTTTTTTATTTAAAAAAATGTAATTAAGTGAGCTAGTGAGTCAACCCGTTTACCCACCAACCCGTGGTGGGTCGGGCAGGGTTCGAATTTTTCTGGCTTGCTAATAAATGAGCCGGGTTAGGTTGACTCACTAAGTGACCAACCCGTGGTGGGCTAGGCCGGTCGGACCAGGTGACCCATTTTGACAGCTCTACCCAAAACATAGAGTAAATTTTGTCCCAAAATAGATTACACAAAAATAGTGATAGTGGTTTATGCACACAAATTTTATCAACACTTTTCTAAACTCTCTTTGGTAATCTTTTGAGGCCTTTTGCTTAAAAGCTTTAATACTTCTTTTTCCATTATTTTTAATCGCAAAAAAAGACCACCACACACTAGAAACATAGGTGAAATATTGGTTTTGAAAGCCATAAAGACAAGAAACCACTTGGGTTGCTTAAGTCTAAAGTGACTTTAAAAGAATGGTATGACACAAAAATGGTAGCATAGTTATACTCTAAATCAAAGGTAATTACATGAAGGAGAGACACCTCTATTTATAAGCTAGGGTGTTTCAAAATGGACATAAACTTTAACCTAAAAGAGCCACCTTTGCTAGCTTGGAGAGTGATGGAAAAATTTATGAACACCAAATTATGATGTCACAAACTTGTTTTCAATCGGCAAGTATGACCGAATCGTTCAAGTAATAAAACTTGGCAAGACCAAGTATCGTTCTTCCCAAAGGACTCACGGCCTAGTTTAGTTATGTGATTTCTTAATTAACTAAGACTTACAAACGAATTAATTGGGGTTTAAAATGCAAGACAGAAAATAAACATGTATGCATGAATTGTGATCAATGGCAAAAAAACAAAAGATAAACACTTTCAATGAAATTTATGTATGGATATGTTGTTGGGGTTCAATTTCATCTTATCCACTCTCATATATTTTAGGAATTCAACGATCAAATCACCATTGTTAATGCCACTCTCTGATGTACCTTTCCAGAAGGCTTCTCCCTAATCACGAGTTCATACAATTCCTAGCATTCCTAATGATTAGTTCATAAGTTCAGGAGCTTAACGACAACCAATATAAAATTGGGAGAAATTCCCCGGATCTAGACTTCCCCGTACGTTCCCGTATCGACAAAACCAATAATCATGCATCGAATGAGTTAAACCATGCAAGCACTAAACAAAGAGGAAAAACCCTAACTAATGATGAAAGAAAGCATAGATCTTAAAAAAAAGATGTAAAAACAGATTCCATATATGAGAGTTTCACAAGACTACATTGATTCCCCAACAAACATAAAGAGGTTAGTTCACCATATTCATGGTGAACCTAGATGAATTACAATGAAACAATGAAAGAATAAACCCTAAAAAGGTGAAGCGAAAGCCTCAGCATCCAAGATCCTCCTTCAAAGGGGTGGTAGAGAGAGTGTTTTCCTCGTTCCAGCCAGAGATACCTAACCCTAGGAAACCCTAAAGCTTAAATACCATTCGTAAATTACAAAAAGTCAAGTCCAAGCCCATTAAAGTGCTGCTCAGCGGTAAACTACCGCTCAGCGGTGATTGCGTGACTTGTTTTCTCCCTTCAGCGGCCATTTTGCCCCTCAGCGGATCTCCCGTGACTTCCAGAGTACCGCTCAGCGGTAAACTGCCGCTCAGCGGTGAGTGCGTGACTTGTTTTCTCCCCTCAGCGGCCATTTTGCCCCTCAGCGGACCTCCCGCAAACTCCTGAGTGCCGCTCAGCGGTAAACTGCCGCTGAGCGGTGACTTCGACTTCTCCTTTTGCACTTTTTGTTGTCTTTTCTGATTTCATCTCTCTCCTTCTTCACTTCTTTTACCAAATTCACCTTAAAACCTGCACAAAAACAATGAAATCAAGCATAAACCTGTCCAACTCTCTTATTTCTAAAAATATACAGAAAAACATGATTTCAAGCTAATTTCTAAGTGTGAAGGTTGCTTTTAGTGTCAATTTTAATCAATAAAATAACAGTTTTTCAACTGTTATCACAACCCCAAACTTAAAACTTTGCTTGTCCTCAAGCAAATAAGATGTAACTCTATCTTCAACCAATTCATATGATGATTCACTTCATTCAAAAATCTTCTTTTCAAGATAAACAAAAACTTCACTCAAACTTATGACCAAGAGTTCAATCAAGATGTGCACATGCTTTAGTGTTCACAAAGTCATTTAAATTCCAACAAATGCTATTTTCATGAATGATCAATCAATTAAACATGGATGTTCATGTGTTCATGTGATATTTCCTCACTCAGTCAAGTGTTTCACTCACACTCAAGTGTATACGAGATGATCACTCATTCACTCTACTATCACAATGTTACATGAATTAGCTTTGCCTTTCATTTTACCACAATCAAAAATATTCACAAGCATGCATCATCACAAGGACTTTTCTATGGCTTATAATGTGGCTGGGCTAACAAGAAAATTGGTTTTTCTGGATCACAAAATCCTTGAGTTAAGAGAATCATAACAACACAATCATCTTATTCATTCCCAACTTTCTTTTGCCTTTGCATTGAGCTTTGCTTCTTTTTCTTTTATTTGCTTTTTCTTTGCATATTCTTATTTTTTTTTAACTCTTAGCTCAATGCTTTTCATGTCCCAACAACCCCAAACTTGAACATTTAACAATACCACACAAGATCTTCTACTTAACTCAAGGTAAAGATTTTCAACTAAGGGTTTTCAGTGTATATTCAAGGCTAAGGGTTCGAAGGATAGAACACACAGTGTTCTCTTTTAGTGGGCTAATTTTATGAATTTGGCCAATAAAAAGGTTTTCAACAAATGGCCTTGATCATGTGATGCAAAACAAGCAATTTATTCAATCATAGAAAACCTGGGCAAAACCATTCATGCTTTCAAAGTAATAGCATTCAACAATAACAACTCTGGAGCTCAAAACCTCACATATAAGCTCATTCACATTTGACATACACATCCTGCTTAATTTCACAATCACAATCATGATATCATGCATTTGTTCACAAAGCTTGTGAATCACCTATATAAGCATTTTAATGTGCACATCATCTCAACATCAGTTAATCATAAGCATCATTCAGTATTACTTATCACACAATCACAGTTAATAGCAAACCATCACAAGAAACCAGGTTTCAAATAAAGTACATCAGCCCTAATCTAAAAACAAAAACAAATAAGTTCAGAAAACTTAAACCACAAAACATAAGCACGTGATAGCATTCATCAGTAAATGCTATCTCAGCTCCTCATCAATCTGAGCTGTCCTCTGTATCTTCCTCTTCCTCCTCATCTGCATCATCTTCAAATGCATCATCCTCATCAGCTTCATCTTCTTCCATATCTCTAGCTGAAGCTTCAGCTGCTCCAGCTCCTCCTCCATGCACTGGCTCCTCTGGCCAAGCTACCACATTATGGAATTCATCCATAGTCCACCTGTGGGCTGGAGGTGTATCATACATCCCCACAATCATCTCAGCAGTGGCCACCTGCCCTCTGTGAATGGACTGCAACTGAGCCCCTATAAGAGACATATACATGTCCCTCATCTGGAATGGCTCTGCTTCATGTGTCTCAGCAGATGTCTGGCTCTGTGCTGGCCCTCTCTCTCTACGAGCACGGCGTGGTGGAACTGGCTGAGCTTCATCATCACCTCCACAGTACTGTCTATAGTAGGCCTCATCAATAGCTTTTCTCGGCCTCTCAAAAGGTGGAGCAGAAGTGTCCACCCCAGCTATCTTGCAAAGGTGCGTGATCAAAGAAGGATGTCCTAATGGTGCTTTGTTGTTTGAAGTATTAGTGCACACACTAATCTCATCAGCTATCACCTGCCCAACATTAACATTCAAGTTTCTGATAGCACAGTAGATGAAGAATGCCCTGTTGAGAGTAATATCTGACACATGTGAACATGGCTGAATATTGGCATGAGAAAACGCCATCCAATACTTTGCAAGAGGAGTCAAATCTGTCCTCCTAATGTTAACCACTGAGCCAGATCTATTCCTTTGGAAGTGTCCTCCAGGTATACACAGTACTCTCTCCACATCCTCATAATCAGCACCTTCCTCCATGCAAAGAGCAAACTGGCACTGCTCACCAGCCCATACAGTGTCCAGAAAGTTATTAATTGAATCAGGATCATACCTGATAGCATGGCCTCTAACATAGCCCAAATAATTCTCAGCTGGATAATCACCAATCTTCTTTGCATTGGTGTAAAATTCCTTAACCACAGCTATGTTGGCAGGTGCAGGATAAGTGGCTAGCTTTCCCCAATCATTCCCTAACACTTGCTCTCCAAATTGAGGAGCAAAGTTAGGTATCATTCCAACCTTTCTCTCCATCAGAAGTCTCCTGTCCTGAACCACTTTAAAGTGCTTCTCATGTTTCCTAGAGAGGAACCTACTAGAGTGGGGTTGCTCTGGTTCCTTTTCCTTTCTCTTGTTTGCCATGGTTTTCAATCTTTTTCCGGATGAGGATGCCATTCCTACATTCAAAACACAAAACCAAACCACAAAACATGATGTTAATCATTAGTAAAACACAGAACACAACTCCTTTCGAAGCTAAACCACCGCTGAGGGCCAGAATTTCCCCTCAGCGCCACCAGTACCACATTTCAAATCACAAAAAAAAAGAAAAACCAAATCTGGCAGAGTGCCGCTCAGCGGCAGTTTACCCCTCAGCGGTAACTCTGCAGATTTTTGAAAAACCTGTTTTAAAGCTTTCCTAACTCCACCCAAATACAATTTTCAGTTTTCCAGTTCATAATCATGCAGTTTAATCGGTTCAAACATCAAATATATCATCAAATCATGCAAAGAAATCAAAACCCCTAAATCTTCATGCTTTGACAATCATATTCAAAATCAAAAACCCTAGAATGAACAAAATGCATTTTACTTACTTGGGTGGAGATACTAGATGCAATGAGAATGCTTCCAAGCTAGAATGCTCTCTTCCAACCCCAAACTTTGATGGCACACTAGTGAAAAAGTGAGTGGAAGAGAAATTGTCTTAAGAGGGAAGAGTGAAAAGATGTGGAAAACCTTGGAGAAGGTATCTGGGAGTGTTTGTGCAAAGAAAAGTCTGAAAGTGTGAGAGAATGCGCAGCTTAGGGTTTAAAAATACCCTAATGGGCTCGGGTCCCGCTAAGGGGAACAAAAACCCTATTCTGCGAGAGTACCGCTCAGCGGTAAAGTACCGCTCAGCGGCACTTTCGTGAAGTGCTCTTCTCCTTCTTTTCTTAACCTACGTGCCTCCTAGACATGCCCCTCACTGGCTCCCTGCAATTCAATGTTCAAAATGCTTATGCAAACCCTAACTAAAACAAACAAACAGAAATATTCAATCAACTGGGTTGCCTCCCAGGTAGCGCTTGTTTAACGTCACGAGCCTGACCCAAAATCCACCAACACCCATCAGTAGGTGTTACAGCCATTGTATCCTTCAGTAGATACTTAACCACCTAGCATCCTTCAGTAGATGCTATATCCAACAAAATAAATACAGAAATAATGTTCACAAATAAAAAAAATTACAAAACCAAATCAAAAGTTTTTAAATTCACTGGGTTGCCTCCCAACAAGCGCTTTTTTAATGTCATTAGCTTGACCCAATAAAGTTCAAGTTCCATCTTCTTTGTAATTGATGTTGTTATTCCACCAACTCCTCAGCTGTTTCCTTTGAACTGTTTTGGTTCTTCTAGAACATGGAGACTCTATCTCTATCATCTCCTTCTCTTTAAAGCCCTTCACAACCCACAACTTGTTCTTGATTCTAACAGGTGTGCCAAGTTGGAGTCTTCTTTTCTTCTGGTCTCTAGGAATTTCTTCTCCTCTTCCAATCTCTTCTACCTTGGGTACCTGAAACAACAAACAATGGTTACCTGAAACCTCAAGATTTTCATCTTTACAGCTAGTCATGGGTGCATCTCGAAATGCAGCTTTATAACTAGCTTCTTCCTCCTTTGCTTGCATCTCATCTTTGAAAACATCTACCACCACTCTCTCCTCTCTATCCTGGAGCACCACTATACCTTCATTTACATCTATGATAGTCCTGGTCGTTTTCATAAACGGTCTTCCAAGTATGATAGGTATCTTCTCAGTCTCCATCTTCATCACCACAAAGTCTGCCAAGAACTGAAGTTTGCCAACACAAACTATAATGTCCTCTACAATCCCACATGGCTCCTTTGAAGATCCATCGGCCATTACTATTTTAATCTTTGCATGTTTCATTTTAACTTTGCCGATTTGCTCCAGTAAAGAATAAGGTATCAAGTTAACACTTGACCCTAAATCAAGGAGAGCTTTCTTTACCTTTTTCTTCCCTATAGTACAAGGGATAGAAAAACTACCTGGATCTGACGCTTTAGGAGGGAATGACTCTTTCTTAACAGTTATACACTCTTTTGCCTCATCATCTCTACGTCTCTTCTTTGTAGAAATTTCTTCATCAGATTTTGTGTAAACTGCAATTTTCTGTAAAATCTGTTCCCAAGGTGCTTTATTATCCACCATTCTGAATAATTCGGTGAAATCCATTTGTTTCTCTTGATTTATTGGAAAAGGAAAATTGTTTTTGCTCTCTATTTCTCTTCTTTCTTCTGTTTCTCCTTCTTCTAACTCAATTATCTCTTCATTCACACTCTTTACCACTTTGCACTCTTCTCTAGGGTTAACCTCAGTATTAGCCCCAAATTTCTATTTGGCCTTTCTTCCAATTGCTTGGTAATCTGACCCCTTTTGAATCTCCAAATTCTTTATAGCAGCTTCAGTGCTTTTTTGAGAAGATTCGGTTTTCTGTATGAATTGCTGAAGAGTTTCTTCCAACCTTGTCGATTTTTCATTAAGCATAGATAACTGTTGCCAAAAGGTTGGTTGTTGCTGCTTATTATATTGATTTGCTTGCCCAGTTTGTCCTTGACCAATGCTTGGATGTGGTTTCCACCCTTGATTGTAATTCCCTTGACGGTATGGAAATTGATTAGCCATGAAATTAACATCCTCCAAGGCCTCCACTGGAAAAGCACATTGACCATTGATATGATCACCTCCACATAATTCGCACAACTGAGTTTGCACCTGTGCAGCAGTTTTCAACTCTTTAGGTAATTGTGCAAGAGTTTTAGTCAGAGTCTCCAGCTGTTGAGTTAGAATTTTATTTTGAGCTAGCAAGGCATCATGTGTCTGTAATTGGAGAACCCCTTTTTGTTGCATGGGAACTCCTCTTTCGCTGTTGAGCTCATTATCACTAGTAGCCATGTTGTCAATAATTTCTATAGCTTGCTCTGGAGTTTTCCATTTAATATTGCCTCCTGCTGAGGCATCAAGCATCATCTTGGTTTGTGAACCAAGCCCTCCAAGGAAAGTTAAGACTACTTCCTGTTCTTCAAAGCCATGCGTGGGTGTTTTTCTTAGCAGACTTTTGTATCTATCCCATGCATGCCCCAGTGATTCTTCCATGCCCTGCTTAAATGAAGATATCTCTTGCTTGCCTTTTGTCACTTTTGATTGTGGAAAGTACTTGTTCAAAAACTTTGTTACCACTGCTTCCCACTCTGTGAAACTTCCTTCTGGAAAAGAGTTCAACCAAAGCTTAGCATTGCCTCCCAATGAGAAAGGAAACAAACTAAGTTTGATTGCTTCGTCTGGCACCCCGTTGATTTTCACTGTGTTGCAAATTTCATTAAATGTAGTCAGGTGCTCATATGGGCTTTCATGAGATAACCCATTGAATTGATTACTCTTCACCAGTTGGATCAACGCTGGTTTGACCTCCATATTGGCTGCATTGACTCTAGGTCTAGCTATGCTGTTAAAATGTTGAGGTCCAGCTACATTAGTGTAATCAGCAAGAGTTCTTCTGATATGATTATTCTCCATGTTTTCTATGCTATTGTCAGAACCTTGTGGTGATGGTTGCAACAGAGTTTCCGGAGGAGGGAAAAATTCTCTAGATGTTCTGATTCTTCTCCTCCGTCTACTGTCTTCTAATCCTTCAAGCAACGGTTCTGTTGTCTTCTTGCTCCTAGTTCGAATTGCCTCCTGCATACACAAGAACACAAAACCCTAGAAGATTTGGTTAGCACAAAAAGATATAAAAGAAAATATAAGATTCAGAAAATAAAGACAGAAAACAGAAAAAAATAAAATAAAATAAAAATTCGAAATTTAAAAATAAAATAAAAAAAAATAAGTCAAAGATAATTAATAATCACACAAATTAACCAGTTAAACCACGAGTCCCCGGCAACGGCGCCAAAAACTTGATGGACAAATTTATGAACACCAAATTATGATGTCACAAACTTGTTTTCAATCGGCAAGTATGACCGAATCGTTCAAGTAATAAAACTTGGCAAGACCAAGTATCGTTCTTCCCAAAGGACTCACGGCCTAGTTTAGTTATGTGATTTCTTAATTAACTAAGACTTACAAACGAATTAATTGGGGTTTAAAATGCAAGACAGAAAATAAACATGTATGCATGAATTGTGATCAATGGCAAAAAAACAAAAGATAAACACTTTCAATGAAATTTATGTATGGATATGTTGTTGGGGTTCAATTTCATCTTATCCACTCTCATATATTTTAGGAATTCAACGATCAAATCACCATTGTTAATGCCACTCTCTAATGTACCTTTCCAGAAGGCTTCTCCCTAATCACGAGTTCATACAATTCCTAGCATTCCTAATGATTAGTTCATAAGTTCAGGAGCTTAACGACAACCAATATAAAATTGGGAGAAATTCCCCGGATCTAGACTTCCCCGTACGTTCCCGTATCGACAAAACCAATAATCATGCATCGAATGAGTTAAACCATGCAAGCACTAAACAAAGAGGAAAAACCCTAACTAATGATGAAAGAAAGCATAGATCTTAAATAAAAGATGTAAAAACAGATTCCATATATGAGAGTTTCACAAGACTACATTGATTCCCCAACAAACATAAAGAGGTTAGTTCACCATATTCATGGTGAACCTAGATGAATTACAATGAAAGAATGAAAGAATAAACCCTAAAAAGGTGAAGCGGAAGCCTCAGCATCCAAGATCCTCCTTCAAAGGGGTGGTAGAGAGAGTGTTTTCCTCGTTCCAGCCAGAGATACCTAACCCTAGGAAACCCTAAAGCTTAAATACCATTCGTAAATTACAAAAAGTCAAGTCCAAGCCCATTAAAGTGCCGCTCAGCGGTAAACTACCGCTCAGCGGTGATTGCGTGACTTGTTTTCTCCCTTCAGTGGCCATTTTGCCCCTCAGCGGATCTCCCGTGACTTCCAGAGTACCGCTCAGCGGTAAACTGCCGCTCAGCGGTGAGTGCGTGACTTGTTTTCTCCCCTCAGCGGCCATTTTGCCCCTCAGCGGACCTCCCGCAAACTCCTGAGTGCCGCTCAGCGGTAAACTGCCGCTGAGCGGTGACTTCGGCTTCTCCTTTTGCACTTTTTGTTGTCTTTTCTGATTTCATCTCTCTCCTTCTTCACTTCTTTTACCAAATTCACCTTAAAACCTGCACAAAAACACTGAAATCAAGCATAAACCTGTCCAACTCTCTTATTTCTAAAAATATACAGAAAAACATGATTTCAAGCTAATTTCTAAGTGTGAAGGTTGCTTTTAGTGTCAATTTTAATCATGAAAATAACAGTTTTTCAACTGTTATCAGAGAGCAGGGAGAAATCCTCTCCAATAGGAAGAAGACAAGTGGTGAAAATCCTCTCAAATGAAAGGGTGACATGTGGCCACTACCTATGGAAAATACTATCCATTCCTAGAGTGACATGTGACCACTAACTAGGAGGAAAAACTCTTCAATAGGAGGGTGACACTTGTCAAGGCCATCCACTCTCTCTTATCTACCAAGCTAGCTAAAAATGTTGACCCCTTGGTCAACTCATTGTGTGGACATCCCACCTTCGTCAACATGGGGCCTTGACCCTTTGTTTACTCATGTGGTCAAAACCTTATTCTACTTGGTCTAAAATATAATGCCCAAATTAAATCCTACACTACTAGGCCCATAATACAAAACTCAAATAAATCTTAGACTACTTGTCCCAAAATACAATGCCCAAAATTATTCTTATTTTAAAATCTTCATGATGACTGTCTTCCACAAATGACTTTAACTCTTCTTGAAAGTGTTTGGCTATGGCTAAGGGTATGCCATCACTTGATATCTTTCTTTATGTGAAATTCAATATCGACAAAGTTGAAAGAATCTCAAATTCAATAGAAGAAAACATAAAAGTAGCATCACAAATATTAATTTCAAATATTCATCATTACATATACTATTTATATCAAAATTTAAAACACTTCGAATATTCTTAAACATAATACAATCTCTACAAAGAACTTAACATTGTGACCAAGTCACATCTAGATCATCTACTCTAAAGTGTTATGAAAAAAAATATAGCAAGTTTTCCTTACCGTTATAAATAGTTTAATCAAGCTCAAGCTCTCAACTTCACTACCCTCACAAGAAGACTAAACCTACACATAGAATACATTGATCAACATTATAAACACATCATCCCACCCCAAAACTAACAAAAGTTCATCATTCACTACAAGAAAACCAATTATTATCGATAATATTTTATCAATGAATATAAATCTGTAAGTAATAGGAAATTTCAGACGGATATCCACGTTCATAAATTACTAACGGATAACATCCCTTAGTAAGTTACTCAAAGAAATAATAATCTAATTTCAAATTCCTTCCTCCCCCAATTCATTTTCTCCCACAAAATGCGAGAAAGAGCACAACACAATCAAACCTTTGTTAACCCTAGTTATGAGTCTGTGACATTATCGCTACCCACGATGATACTATCGGTGCTCGCCTTGACGTTGTTGCAACATTGCCACTACCTATTGTGACGTTTACCACTACCTATCTTGATACTGATAATGAATCTATGTAAGGGCCATTTTAGGGCAGCCAACACTCAAATTGGTTTTTTCTCTTCTTTTTTGCATTACAATAATCTCTTATGAATTTATTGTTTGTGTTAATAAGGAAGTTCTTTCTTTAGCCTTCATAAATTAGAAAACATCCTTGACAGGAGTTTGAGGCATGAGCAAGGAGTCTTCATGAGTTGAATGAATGAGGCTTGCCATCAAGAGAGGATGTCAAAATTTTTTGTCGCTTCGATCATTGAGGGACAATGTCGCGTTTGTGGTTGCACCAACCGTCAAGGTAAGCAAATTGATTAAGTATGAATTGGTGGGGGATTTATGGGCTTCTCTTTATTAATTGGGTTATGAACTTGTTTATACCTGGCTGTAATTTGTTCACTGTTGTAGTTTGTTACAAGGTTTGTTTGGGGTATGGTTTTGGTGATGGTGCTACAACATTTAGGGTAAGGTAAGTCCAACCTAACATCGTCCCAACAGCAGCTCGATTAGTTCAACTTAGTTCAGTTCAACCTAACCTAACAAAATACCAGAGCCACAAGAACACATTGATTCTTATGATTATGTGGATTATAAGAACTTGTATGACACTTATAATATTGAGGATTAGTTTAATTTGGATATCAGTCCTGAGAATTATGTTTGAGTGAGTTTGGTATTGTTTGACTCAGTTTGGATTATGTTTACATATATTATTGTACATTATGTTTATTATTGATTATGTTTATTATGGTGATATGTTTACATTTTATGTGATATAAGGTTAGGTATTCATTATTGGATATTTGGTATTTTGTCTTTATAATTGATAGGTATGTTTGTGTGCGGGTTAGAATGCTTCCACATGTCTATTTTGTGTGATAAAGAGTCATACCAAACTGACTTTGAATTTTGTATAACAACTACTGACGAATACATCTGTTGGTAAACTACATTCTTATCTTACCAATGGATTAATTATCCGTTGATAATTATCGATGGATAAGTATATGTTGTTCTAAAGGATATTTTTGTTAGTAATATTGATGACCTTTAATCTGTCAATAAAATTTATAAATTAACTAATTAACGACAAATTTTTGTCCATCAAAAACATGTTATTATTGATGGATTTGTGTAGTTACCATCAAATAGGGATAGCCAATAATAAGCAAAATTTTTGTAGTGTTTACTCCATAAACATGGCATGCAAAGCCTTAACTCATTACATACATCTCCAATACGACCAACTCAAGAAAAGAAGAGAAAGAAAAAAAAATTTAACTAAAAAAACTTTTAATCGCACAAAAGTGTTAAACTCTCTAATATAATCATCAAATTGACTCAAATATATAAAAAGTTAAATAAATATTTCAGAAATCCTAAAATAAAAGAAAATAAAAGTTATTTAGAAAAATAATATTTTTTTAAAATAAAACTTAAGTAGTTATATTTTATAAACATTTTAACTTAAATAACAAAGTATGCATACTTCATTTTGTTTAAATCACTTATACCCTTAAATAATTTAACTACATCCTTACCTAATGTTACATTATGATTAAATTATTTTAATTGAAGATAAAAAAAATGAAGATCTTGAATTGATGGTACTGCAAATGGTGAAATACTAAATTTTACCAATACTTTTAGGATTTGTTTTTATTATTATATTAATCCTTTTTTTTCATTTGCAAGAAAATCGTAATACTATTTAAATAAAATCGTAATATTATTTAAATAGTTAAAAATATTAGTACAAAAATAAAGGAATGAGAAATATAGATATTTGACATGTCAGGAACTAACTGTATAATTTATCTTTTAAATAAATAAAGTAAAACTCAAAGATCTTTTTTTTTGCATGGAATTCTTTGGAAAAAAATTCAAAAAACGGCAGCATCTGAATTACAAACGTGTGGATATTTGAACTTAATAAATTTAATTTATGATCTTTATTTGAAAAAATAAGTAAAATGTTAAAATTATAGAAAATTATCATCATACAATTGTGCCTTTAAATTATTATTTCTATTCAAAAGGTGTAACATCCCAAAAATATAGCATTTAACCATATAATAGAATAATTACAATTAATAATAACATAGGTCAGTTTTAACGCTTACAGAGAGAACAACTATGGCCGAACGACCTTACAAGAAGTTCCAAAAGTAAACTGTACAAGATTAGGGAAAACGTGACCGAACGGCTTACAAAAGCCAAAATACCGATCGGTCAGAGAGTAAAACGAAAGAGAGGAGGTGATCGAACGATCACCTCATACTAAACTAATATCTAATAACCGAACGTCTTACGGCTCAGCCTTTACTTCCACTTCGACTAAGTTCTCCTCTTCTAACGCCTCTTCCAGCAGTGCATCTCCATCTGCTCACATCCACACGGATGATCATTGCAATGACAAGACGGACGTACAAGGACAAGACAACACAAAGAAAACACAGGGTAAGCTTATATAATTTAATTCATGCATCAGCATATAAGTTAAACAATTCAATCATACAAGAAACATTTCAACGTACGTATCATACCAAGCCTATCACTAGACTGACCGTCCGGACTGTATGAAATCTGTGTAGCTACAGGCGTTCGTGCACCCGGGTGGTGTAGTAACTGGGATACACTCAACAGCTGCCACCCGAGGTTAATCCTATTCATCCAAAGTACCCCTAAGGACGGGACCTCCTGCCGTTTCCACACATGACCTACCCTCCTCTACGTGAGGACGAGTACTCACGAAACATCAGGATGAACTGCCAGCACTAGCATAACCACAGTCATACTTTACAAATCTCAATAGTCATCCAAGAGTCGTTCCTCCCCGGAACGCTCGTTCAAAAGTCACAACGTCTCTTTCATCTCATATACTCTTCATCATTTATCATTCACTATTCCACATTCATTTTTATCATCAATATGAAAACCACCAAATACCGAACGTTCTGTCCCCACTACGAACGAGGACGAACACTGTGGACGGGACCAAGAAGACGCCCGTTCGCATCAGAATACGACCGATAGAGTTACGATTACGTTTGGGAATAACCGAGTAATGTCCTGTTTCATTGGACGAACGTTATTTACCATGTGAATCAGTTGAATGAACTGACTCTCGTGAATTCAACCCAATACTCCGAGAATAATTTAAGTGTGAAGGCTCTAGGCCGAATACATCGAATGTAGACATCTCAAGACGTTAACGAAGCATATTTAGAATAGTTCTCATACTGAAATCCACTGCCAGTCAATGACCGAACGTGGTAAAAGAAAGTTCTTCTGAAGTTGGACGTACGCTATTTCATTAAGACTAATTTTACAAAGAATGAGTACGAGCTCTCAGTATAAGACCGAGCACCACTTAGAGCGAGCGCTAGGTGTAAGACCGAGCACTTATCCGTACGAGCGCTAGGGATAAGACCGAGCACTACTCAGTACGAGCGCTTGGTATAAGACCGAGCACTAATAACCTTAAAATAACAGACTTTGATAAATATACTAAGAGACTGTCGAAGTAGTGTTTACGAACGGCGAAATCTACCATTACACGTATATATATAAGAAGGGAGTTTATCAAGGTTACCCAGATACAACTGTGCTTGGCCGAACGCTCAAGCATAGTATTTTAACACGAGGACGCTCGTCCTCAACTAGGGTTCTATCCAAATGAAAGAATCCTATTTCAACTATGTTCATTAGAAAAACCGAACGGTCAATGACCGTTCAGCAACGAACGTACAATTATCATGGGGAAAGTTCTTATTCAAAACCATTGACATTCCAGTTCATTTCTCATCATACAACCTCATAGTTTCATTCGTTCATACCAACATCAACTTCCACATTTCATACAATCCATATCATGTAAATTCATATATTTCATTCCCACTCATAAATCAACGAACGTTCATGCAATTCAATCACATCAAACATCATACATTATACTCATGGAGTCAAATAACGAACGTTCATACAAAACACAACATACAAATTAAATCAAATAAGCTTCCCTTACCTGGATACGTGATTGAAAGTCCTAAATGTAGGTTCTTGGTTCGTCCGACTACAACTTTCTACCCTCAACGATCAACACTTTTCCAAACTAAACCGAACAACATAAAAATCCAAGAATAACTTAGACTATACCCCTGCATGCAACCAGAACTTGGTTTGCATGTAACAAAGGAACGAACGGCTGAGGGTAAGGAGCTTACCAGTTTCAGAACTCGAAGCTGTTCGGTTCAAATTGAAGCTTGGGACGCCGGGAGTGCTTCTACGGTCTCTGAATGATGATCGGAGAAGAAAAAGAGTGAGTTTTGGTAGAGAGAAGGGAAGTTTCTAGAGAGAAGAAGGAGAAATGGAAAGTCAGAGTTTGGAAAGGAGAAGGTGCATGCAGAAGAGAGTGGGTACGAGTTTTCAGAAAATCACTTTTGTTTTCCCCCGTCCAAACGGACGTCCGCTCTCCTGCTGACACCTGCCTTCCACTATCTGATTTTCAAAACTTCGTTGGTTGACACCTGGCGTCCGCTTAGAGGGGTTTTGGGTGTGTTTTTAATGAGATTAGACAGGGTGCATATTTACGAGGTCTGACAAAAGGTGTAAAGAAAATCATGGGTTTGATAACTGAAAATTTTGAAGCCGAAATATTTATAATTGAAGAATTTTTTTAACTTAGACCTGTTGAGCAAACTCAATACATAAGGGTCCCAAAAAGAAAAGTTTTGCCTTATTTTTCATCCCCAAAGAACCAATCACGGTGAAATTGTTCATGCAAAGATAAAAACAAAAATCTCCTTATAATTTTCAAAAGAAATTTGGTCATAGTTAGAGGTGTCATTTGAGCCCCTAGCCCATGGGTTGACCCTAACCCCTTCTAAAATCAAGCCCCAATTTTCTAACCCCCTTAATAGGGGGCTTTTTAAAAGCCCCAACCCCTAAAGCCCCACATAAAGTGGGCTGGGGTAGGGTTAGGATGGGGCTAGCCCCCAAACTAAATTAATTCACTTTTAATGTTTTTTTAGTTATTTCTTTTATTTACTTTACAAGTTCAATAATTTTCAAAATTTACATGATATTTAATATCTTTTTAATTAAATATAAATGTATAAATATTGATTTCATTAAAACTTATTTAAAATGATTTTTTAATTATAAGTATATTTTAAATATATAATTTTATTATTTTGGAAAGTTAAAAAAGAAAATTTTTATTATTATTTTTATTTAAAAGAAAATGAAAAATATTTCAAAAAATAAATTATAAAAGTAACAGTTGAAAATTCGATTTTTCAATAATCGAATTCTAATATCTATACAAATATTTGAAATATTAATTATGGATAGATTTTAAATTCAAATCTACTGATTGGATAAATTTTTAATATCGGTGTAAAATTTTTATTTTTTATAGTTTGTCATATAAAATTCTTTTGTTGAATGTTTTGTATAGATATATATACATTAAAAAATTAAACCACAAACTTTGTAAAGTTTAAAATTAATTTCACGTAATAAAAGAACTAACTTTTTAGTGAAAATCCTTGTTAGGCAAAATTCTTATAAATATCATATATGTTAGTATACAAGATCTAGATGTAATCCTAGTGGTTATAAAATAATATTTTTTTTCTAACCTTTTAGATTAAATTAATATTTTAAAATCATACTTATCTTTATCCAACAAATATCGTTTTTATTGAATTATTTATCATAATTGAGCCGATTGTAATAAAAAATAATTAAATAATAGATACAATATTTTTAAATAAATATAATGTTATAATTTATAATACTAAAATTAAAATTATTATTGTATTTAATTATTAACATATAAAATAAATAAAAATTATAAAAATTATAATAATAAATAAATTACATCAATGTCTCTTAATAAGAAACTAATAAAAAAGACAAATGAATATAATATAAAATATATGAAAAAGACATAAAAATATATAAATTGATGTAAATGACTAAATAATACGTTTCATAAAATTTTTTTTAAAAGAATTATATAACTTTGTAAATAATAAATATTAATTTTATTAAATTTGGAAAATTTAAAAAGTTAAAAAGTTATTAAGTCAAAATTTTAACATGTTTTACACCAATTAAAAATAATGTAATTTTGATCACAAATCTTAATCGAATGATATTGATTTAAACTAGTGATAAAATAGATTACCATCTATAAATAAATTCGTTAGTCCATCAAAATTTTACATATTAAATTAAATTTTTTAACTTTTAAACCTATTTTATGTGGATATCTATGAACCGTCAAATTTACAAACCAAAATTAAGATGAAAAAATTATCAAAACAAAATTTGGAAATTAAGGAATAATTGTATAAAAGCATTATTATTAAACTAATTAATATAGAAACAGTTATGAAGTAGAAAATTAATTTTATTGGTAAAAAATATAATTATACATGAATCAATTATGGTTATAAGTTATTACTAACAAAGATAAAATGAAAGCTGGATAAAAAATACATATGATTTGTGATTACTTGTATGATGATATTATGTTTTTAGACGTTAAATTTTGTAAAAAGGAAAACCCATGGGCTGGCCCTGGCCTATAGGGCTTTAGGGGTTTTTATCCCTGTGGGCTTTTTTAATAAAGAGTTTTTTTGGCCCTGTGGGCTTTTTTGGCCCCAACCCACATGGGCTAGGGCCAAATCTTATTAAAGGGGCTCATTTGACAGCTCTAGTCATAGTTAAAGAATGTAGGTTTAACACATTACTTAAAGACTATAGGTTTAACGTTGTGATTTTTTTAAATTTTTTTATTTATTTATTATTTTTTTAGAAATAAAAAATATTGTCACGTGTCAAGTTGACATTGTAAGGCATGACAATGATAGTGTCACATGACATTCTCAACGTGTCATTGCATTAGTTTCAAGTTGGTCTTTATTTTGTCTCAATTTAGTCCCTATATTTTTATTTTGTGTCAATTTAGTCTTAATTTTTTTAAAATTAAACAATTTTGTTCTTCTCCATATTCAAATAAAATTTAATTTGTATATAAATTTTTACAAATACTTTTATTAAAATTGATATTTTTATTTAATCTTTGTAACAATATTAAGTTTATTTATATTCATATTTAGTTAATTATATAAATGTTAATTAATGAGATGAAATTTCATTTTCTTAAAATAAAAAATTGGAGAAAATTTTGTGAAAATTCTAATTAATATGGAAGATCATAAAAGAAGAAACTACCTTTAATTATGGTTTTCACAAAAATTTTCTCCAAATTTTATTTTAAAAAAAGTGAAATTTCACATCAATGAACAAATTAATGACATAAAATTTCATTTTCTTAAAATAAAAAATTGAAAAAAATTTCACGAAAATAATGTCACTATTTTTTTAAAGAACATAATTAACATTTTTATAATTAACTAAATATAAATAAACTTAATCTTATTAAAAATATTTAATAAAAATATCAATTTTAATAAAAATTTGTAAAGATTTATATACAAATTAAATTTGGTTTGAATTTGGGGAGGGACAAAATTGTTTAATTTTAAAAAAAAATTAGGACTAAATTTAGACAAAATAAAATACATGGATCAGACAAAATAAAAAAGTATGGACCAAATTGAAACTAATGCAATGACACCTGACTTGATAATGATACGTGACATTATTAATGTCACGTCACATTATCATTGCCACGTGACTAGGGATGGCAACGGGTCGGGTCGGGCACGGATAGTGCCTATCCGCAACCCGACCTAACAAAAAAAAATTCACCCGCTACCCGACCCGCTACCCGCACGGATACCCGCTTAAAAAATATCCGCGGGTATTTTAAAACCCGCGGATACCCGTGGATATCCGCGGATACTCGCAAATATTAAAAAATATATTTTTTAATAAATTATTAAAATAAAATTTAAATAGAATTACAAAATATATATAAAATATAATATAAATTAAATTAAATATAAATTTAAATTCAATTTTAATTAAATTTAATCTTGTAAAATATAAATTAATGTTAATTTTAATTAAATTTAACTTAATAAAATATAAATTAAATTTTTATTTTTATTTTTTGCGGGTAGCGGGTATCCGCGGGTACGGATAGTATAATACCCGCACCCGACCCGTTTATGAATGGGTATTAAAATATCCGCTACCCGCGGGTTGCGGGTAGTAAATATCCGCGGATATCAACTATCCGTCGCGGATTTTATCCGCAGATAAAATTAAAATAGATAAATGAAATTAAGAATAATGAAAAACATATTAAAGTATAAAATACTGATAGAAGAAAATTAAATAAAGTACAAATTATCTAAAAAGCTTATAATTTATAAACAATGTACTCTAAATGAAAATTAAAATCATAAATCAAATTTTGTAATCAGGGCAACTCCAATTTCCCATAATTCTTAACTGATTTAGTCACTCTTAACGCCACAACTCCCAACAAATTGGAAATTGGTGTTCCACTCAATCCCTTGAACCAACCAGGAGAGGAGACTTTGTGGTTTCCTGTCTCTACAAGCAAGATGAACAACCTTAATTGTGAGACATTGCACATCTTCTCTATTAAAAGGAAATACTTCACACATAAAATGTCTCATTTCTATTATATAATTAAATTTTTTGATATGGATACACTATCTTTTGTCACGTCGCCACACTCTTAACAAAATTAGAGATACAATTGACATAAAATTAAAACCGAAAACAAAATATACACACATTTTAACTAAAATAAAAGTCATCCGAGTAATTAAACCTAATTTTAACTTAATGATATACAATCAATTGATATTAAAGTTAATGTTACATTAATTATATTGTATTAGAAATCAAATCAATCAAATTATAATAAAATCATAAGATTTTTAGATTGATATAACACTCTTAAATAGTAAAAGTCATACATGAATTTTGACTTTTAACCATGTAATAAATACTCTTAAGGTTCAATTCTTATTAAACAATTACATGTAAACTATTTTATGTTCTAAACTTTTCAAATTAAAATAAAAAAAATAGTTTTGTTGTAAACTTTTCAAAATGGAAAGAAAATATATATTTGAAAAATAATAAAATATTTGATCTTTTTTAAGAAAAAGATGTTTCTTATCTATGTACAAATATCTAACATTTATTCACATATTTATTTTCTACAAATCTAAATAAATATAAAAATTTCCACTTTTTTTTTTAATTTTATTCATTTAAATAATATATCCTTCATTTTACCTTTTTGTTTTATTTCCTTTTGCTGTTTCATTTTTCTCCTTAAGAAAAGGTTATTGTTAAATATAGTGAAAATTATATATGGGATTAATCTCGCTTGTGTTAAACACACATAGGATTCTCTATTTATAATAGAAGAAATATGGGCTAAGCCCAAAATACAAATAAGAAATAATAACAAACTGAAAGATAAAAGATAAAGATAAAAGATATAATATTTCTAACACTCCCCCTCAAGCTAGAGCATACAAATTGTATGAACCAAGCTTGAAATAATTGAACTTGATTTTGAACTAGATGATTTGTCTTCAAGAGTGTGAGGCAAGCAGAGATGAGTTATCACATCTCAATGAACAAACAGCAGTAGGCAATAAACACTTCAACTTCAAAAGTAGATGAAGGAGAGCAGCGGAGAAGGAGGCAATAAACACTTCAACTTCAGAAGTGGATGAAGGAGAGCAGCGGAGAAGGAGGCAATAAACACTTCAACTTCAGAAGTGGATGAAGGAGAGCAGCGGAGAAGGAGGCAATAAATGCAGCAGATCTGTGCGGCAGATACAATAAGAAAGGAAGAACAAGGCAAGAACAGCAATATAGAGGTGAAACCCTCTACTACAGAGGCGAAACCCTCTACTACAGAGGCGAAACCCTCTACTACAGAGGCGAAACCCTCTACTACAGAGGCGAAACCCTCTACTACAGAGGCGAAACCCTCTACTACAGAGGCGAAACCCTCTACTACAGAGGCGAAACCCTCTACTACAGAGGCGAAACCCTCTACTACAGAGGCGAAACCCTCTACTACAGAGGCGAAACCCTCTACTACAGAGGCGAAACCCTCTACTACAGAGGCGAAACCCTCTACTACAGAGGCGAAACCCAAAAAACGCAGAAAGAAGAAGGAGGTCCGAAGATGTGGAAGCATGCGGCGACTGGTCATCGATCGAAACTGTGACGATGGCCGGTGAGAAGGCGGCTACTGGTTCAGAAGAGGCAATGGTTCCCATGAGACTTCTCTCTTTGATTCTGGGTGCTGAGATTTAAGAAGAAGAGAAAATGAATCTTATGAAATTTTTAGGAGCTGTCGGCGGCCATGACGGCCGACCGCCGGCAGACAGCAAAGACCACCGGAAGATATCAGAAAACCTACTCTGATACCATGTTAAATATAGTGAAAATTATATATGGGATTAATCTCCCTTGTGTTAAACACACATAGGATTCTCTATTTATAATAGAAGAAATATGGGCTAAGCCCAAAATACAAATAAGAAATAATAACAAACTAACTTAAAGATAAAAGATAAAGATAAAAGATATAATATTTCTAACAGTTATGGTGATATTTATTTTACTAAACTAAATGTTTGCACGATAAATCAATTATGAGTAAAACCTGATTTTGATTTCAATCTCTACACCACGTTCATAACAGCATTTCTAATACTAGACGTGACATAATTGAGTTTTTCATTGGGAAAAAAATGTACTCACCTTTTTGGAGACTACAAATAAATAAAATTTTCATTATTATTATTAGACTAAATCAATACTATAAAATATTTTATCCACCAATTAAAATCAAAGTATTAATTAGTAATCACAAAAAACTGTATTATTTTTTAACATAAGAAAAAGATAATGGGCGTTAATCAGGGGCATTGTAGTCATAGCGCACACATACCAAAACCCTAGTTTCTCCCTCTCTCATATTTACCTGTTCTCTGTCCCCAAAACCACTACCATTGCATCTTGCCGCTGTAACTCTCTGCCTTCCCTTCAGCTCCCATTCGCAATGGTGAGTCTATGCTTCTCCTCATTCTTCTTCTCTCTTCATCTCTGCCACGCGCTTCGTTTTTCTCACGCGTTATTCTCAATTCAATCCTTTGTGTTTCATCTTCTGTTTTCATTAGGCTTCGGAGAAGAAACTATCCAACCCCATGCGGGAAATCAAGGTGCAGAAGCTCGTCCTCAACATCTCCGTCGGCGAGAGTGGCGATCGTCTCACCAGAGCCGCAAAGGTTTTTTTTTTTTTTTATTCTTTTTACATTTCAATCCTTATTTTTGCTTTATTTTAATTTTGAGTTGAACCCTTTTTTTTTATTGTTGTTGTTAAAGGTGTTGGAGCAGCTTAGTGGCCAAACCCCAGTGTTTTCCAAAGGTGGGTTTTCTTTTTCTTCTTTTTCTTCGTCTTCTAATTATTAGGGTTACTCAAACATCATTTTATATACTTTCTCTTCTCAAAAAGTTCTGTCTTCTAATGGTAATAAGAGAAAGAGTGGTGTATATGCCGTGACTGTAACTATTCTCTCTGGTTTTCTAACTGCAATACTTGCTTGATTGAATTACTTTATTTTCGGGGAAGTAGCTGTCTATTGCACTTCTGTGGCTGCAGTATTGATATGATAGGCGTTTTGATCCGTGTCCCGTGTCCTGGATGCAAGCTGCATTTGCCTGTAATTTCAGTATTAAGGACTATGATAAAACTGTGGCCTTGGTTTGCTGTGTGGTACAACAATTTGTTTGGAAAGTCACGCGATAATTGTTGTTAATGGGGATATTTTTGGCTCTATTATTGAGTCATCAGCAGGGGTTCTTTCACTGGCCACCTGACTGCCGCTTGGAGCCAAAATGAAAATGCTAGAAGAAGATCCTTGAACCCCCTGGGTTGTTCTCAAGACACAATATCTGGTGAAATACTTCAGTCTCAGAATTGTATTTAGTGAAGGGTCTTTCAATTTCAGAAAATAAGTAACAATATTAAGGATATTTTAAGCCTTTTTGGGGCCTCAAACAAAATGCTGTTAACTGGGATATTTTTGGTTCTATAATTGAGTCACCAGCAGGGGCTCATTCTTTGTCCATCTGTCTGCCGCATGGAACCAAAATTAAAATACCAGAAGAAGATCCTTGAAACCCCTTGGTTGTTTTCAAGACACAATATCTGGTTAAATGCTTGAATTGAAACACTTGGAAGAGAAGTATTCAACAGAGATTATCATAATTTTTGTAAACTATTGTAAATTTTAAACTTATTACTTTTCATATTTTAAACTTAGAAGGGTGGTTTTGTATATTTATCCCACCTTTAAGGAGACAACAATTTTTCTGGTTACAACTGACTGTTCTCTGATCGTTTATTTTTTCTTTGTTGTTGACAGCTAGATACACTGTCCGTTCTTTTGGTATCAGAAGAAATGAAAAGATTGCATGCTATGTCACTGTTAGAGGTGACAAGGCAATGCAACTTCTGGAGAGTGGATTGAAAGTGAAGGAATATGAACTTCTGCGAAGAAACTTCAGTGATACTGGGTGCTTTGGCTTTGGTATTCAGGAGCATATTGACTTGGGAATCAAGTAAGATTAAAATCTCTTGCAGTTTATGGTAAAATGTTTTTTATTGTTGTACTTGTTTTGCTGTTATTAACTGATACAAAGCAGCATGTTTTTTTTTTTAATTTTCATTTAACAATTAATTAAACCATAGCTGTGAAAAGGAAAATGGATTATACCATTGGTATTTAGAAGTTGGTTCTATCCAGTTCCTAACTGTTCTATACTGGTGGTGGGAGAATAGATTTCCACAAGCATTAAAGATAGACGGATTTTGTCAACATAATGCATGTTTAATCTACATTTATGTGTTTCTCTTGTTTTTCAAATCGTCTCTCTAACCTTAGAACAAATTGAATTTTAATCCATGGTTGTTTTCATGTATTGCATTCTTTGTAATGTCCATGAATTTGGTTTCTTGTGGTATAATGCTATTGTAATTTATTTGTAACTTTAACTATGCTCTATTAAAAAAGTTGTTCCATTAATGGTGAACGTTGGCTCTTCTTCAGGTATGATCCCTCCACTGGTATTTATGGAATGGACTTCTTTGTTGTTCTGGAGCGCCCTGGCTATCGTGTTGGCCGCCGCCGCCGCTGCAAGTCTCGTGTTGGGATCCAGCATCGTGTTACCAAGGATGATGCTATGAAGTGGTTCCAGGTGAAATACGAGGGTGTTATCCTCAACAAATCACAGGCAATTGTTTAATTAAATTAGCTAGTTGTTTTGAGGATTTCACAAGTTTTGTTTTAAATTGGATGCTTCTTCATTTAAATAGCTTGAATTACTGGAATATTAATGCGAGAAGCAATATGAGCTGTTTAGAAGTACTTCTTTTTGACATCCATATTAATACGCCTTTGATCCTTAATTGGATGTTCCTCTACTTTGCCTTTACTGTAACCATTGTGTTTGAAGAACATATTCATTCACGGATACTGTGGTTTTGTCATTGTATTTGGCCTTTAATTTTATGGTCCTGATTATAATCACGAGACGTTAAAAATACTGTGCTTTCAATTATTGACTGCCCCCTGGTACATAAAGCTGAACAAGTGTATTCAAATCCATTTGATTTTCCGCTTGCTGTACTGGGCTATAAATTAATGAATTTGATGTTAAAACAGCATTGTCTTGATAATTGTTGTTGTTAATATCTTATTTATCTTTTAAATGGTTGAACATTTAATCCAAGGTGGTAATTCTTCCTGCATCTCCATGAATTTACTACTCTAGAATTGTACAATTGGAAATGTAAATTTTGTACTTTGAAATGTATGATTTAGAGTATACATATATATTTTGTATTCTGGAATATATAATTTAAATGATGATTTTTTTATATTCCAAAAAATATAATATTAAATATAAAATTTGTATTTTGAATTGTATAATTTGGAATACAGAAATTGTATTGCAGATTATTCTGAAATATATTTGTATTCTGAATTCTGTATTATAAAATTTGAAATATTTTGTTTATTGTATTTTAGAATATAGAATCTGAAATATAAAAATATGTACTCTTGATTATATATTTCGAAATCCAAAAATTTATGGAAGCGCAGGACGAAATTATGGATGTAGGAGCAGGAAGAAATGACCGTTAAGGTTTGTGGGCAGGCACGGTTATAAAGTAGTAGAAATTTATAATAGGTAGGCTTTTTTATGATAAATTGTATATTAATTCATTTTAATTTTCTTGTAAGTTTTTATAAAAATGCTCCTCCAAACGTTTCAATTTAATTGTGACACAAATAATTATTGATTTCTTTTTCCAAGGGGTCGTTACAGATGACTTCTTCGATGTTTTCTCAAATACGTGATGTATTTTATTAACTTTTTCAAGAACTTGAAGGCCAGTAAGTGGATTTGGTGCTTCGTCCCTCTCTTGATCTCCATTGAATGCTTTTTTTAACCTTCGATATGGATAATTACGTTTTAGAAATCTCCGATGACGCAGATACACTGTCTTTCTTCCATGTTTCAATTGATGAGCTGCAGTGTTTTCTTCACATATAGGATACGCTTTATGACCCTTGACACTGTATCCTGACAAATTACCATAAGCAGGAAAGTCATTAATGGTGCAAAATAACATTGCACGCATCATAAAAGTCTCTGAAGCGAATGCATCAAATATTTCAACCCCATCAACCCACAAAACCTTCAAGTCTTCAACTAGTGGGCTTAGATAAACATCTATGTCATTTCCAGGCTGCTTTGGACCAGATATCATCATAGACAACATCATATACTTCCTCTTCATGCACAATGCAGGAGATAAGTTGTAAATTATCAATATAACTGGCCAACAACTGTGATTGGTACTCACATTACCAAATGGGTTCATTCCATCAGTGGCTAAACCAAGCCTAAGATTTCTACACTCTTTACCAAATTCGGGGAATTGTCGACCAATATTTTTCCATTGCTTTGAATCAGCTGGATGACGAAGCAGCCCGTCAATTTTTCTCTCATCTGCATGCCATCTAAGGTTTTTAGCATCTTTGGGATTCACAAACAAACGCTTAAGTCTGGGCACTATTGGAAGGTACCAAACTACTTTCAAAGCAGATCCATTTTTTTCTATCTGACCATTATCTTCACTATTGTTTTTTGACTTGTATCGTGATAAGCCACATTTTGGACACTTTGTCAAAAATTCAAACTCTTTCCTATACAAAATGCAGTCATTGGGACAAGCATGTATCCTTTTATACTCCATACCCATTGGACAAAGAATTTTCTTCGCATCATAATTACGAGTGGGCAGTGTATTTCCATCTGGCAACATTTCATTCAACAACGTCAACAGTTCTGTAAAACTCTTATCAGTCCATCCATTGCTCGCCTTCAAATTCATGAGCCTTAACACCGCTGACAAACGTGTGAACTTAGTTGAACCGACATACAAAGGTGTTTCCGCATCAGTCGACATCGTCTCATACACATGAGCTTTGGCAAAATTTTCTGCTCCAACATCGCGGATCATGTCCTCCAATTTGTCTTCATCCGGTCGATCTTCTTCCATGGTGGAATCAGTAACATTTACAGTTCGAGAGTCAGTGGGAAAATGCATTTCTTCGCCGTGCCATATCCATGTTGTATAGCATCTTAGAAAACCATCACATATAAGATGTTCTCTAATTTGAGTTGCGTTCAACTTTCTCCCATTCAAACAGTTCACACAAGGACATCTAAACTTCACTTCATCATCACTTCTCCCCTCATTACGTTGCGCAAATTGTATAAATTCCTCTACACCTCTCTCGTACTCAGCACTAATACGTGGTAAATTAATCCAATTTCGATCCATATTCCTAAATATTACATAAAAAGATAAGCTACTAAAAATCAAACTTGCAATTTCATACATATCATTGAAACTTAGTGAATAATATTTTAAGGTTTATAAATAATACAAGAACTACAGCACACATTACCAAAACTATAGCAAAAACCATACCATACATTACCAAAACTATAGCAATTTCATGCATTACCAAAATTTTAGCAAAAACTATACCATACATTACCAAAACTATAGTAATTTCATACATTACCAAAACTATAGCAATTGTTATTATGCAAAAACTAATGAAGAAATCATGTTAAGAATGCAAAAGGGCATAAATACCTGGAACAGGGGCGGCGAAAAAGCTTGGTGCAAAAAAAACGAAATGGCAGCGGAGAGGAATGACAAGCGTTTCAAACGATTTTGATCGGCTAAAACTGTTTCTTATCGTCAAAAATGAGAAATAACCGAACAATTTTGAGTTTAAACGGTAAAAAACGAGGTATCTGAGATGATGGGTGGTCGGTAGGGAGAAGAAAACGCGAAAGGCGACGCGAAGAAGACGACACTGTTCCAAGTTTTATTTTTTAACTCTGAACTGGGGAATCTACCGCGGTTCACTACTTAACCGCGGTATAATACGGGTATATGCCGCGGTTTCACAAGCAACCGCGGCATATACTGATTAAAAAAATTAACCTAAATGGCATTTTTGAAATTATTTTCAAACTATATGTAGCGGTTCAGCGGTCAACCGCGGTATATTCCCCGAAATATTTCAAATTCATTTTAAATTTATTTCAGGCAGGAGAATAGGTCGCGGTTGCTCTTAGAACCGCGGCCTATACCCCTGTAACGTGCTGAACACAATTGTCTCCCCAACTGCCTTTTGGGGAATTTCAGAGAAACCGCGGCATATACCCCTGTAACTTCTGAAATTCTCTGACTGGCAGAGAAGTTCAGAAGTTACTGAGGTATATGCCGCGGTTGCTCTGAGGAATCGCGGCATATACCCTTGTAACTTTTGAAATTCTCTGACTCAGTCAGCCCCTGCAATAAATTGACAAGGGTATAGGCCGCGGTTCTCCAGAGAACCGCGGCATATACTCTGTTATTTAATTTTTTATTCAGACGTGGCGTCAAAGGGGATGGTTGACTGGAGTATATGCCGCGGTTCCGCTCTGATCCGCGGCATATGTTTTCGATTTATTTACAAAACTGCCACCGCGCACCATTATGCTGCGGTTTCCGGTGAACCGTGGCATAATGTGCGCTGTAAAAACCCAATTTTTTACTAGTGTAATATTTATTTTATACTGTGCAAGGATATAAGAAGTTAATACTGTTCAATATCACAAGGACTTGATCAATATTTGGTATTATCATCCTCCAATGCAATATTTTATTATTATATCTTAAAAGAAAAATCTAAGTGATCCCAATATTATATTATAGTATAATATTATATAAAGAGTCATCTCAAATATGACATGATAGAATAGCTATTCCCCTTGCATTTATCCAAAATATTCATGAAATTTAAACTTTATAAACAATCTGTTTATTACAAAACTATATACAATATTATTTTAACTAAACTATGTTGCCGCGTCTTCACCATCCAATGTCTGTTCTAGAGACATCTCATCTCTTTCTACTCACACTCACAAATCTCTCTCTACTCACACTTTCAAAATGATCATTGTAAAGAAAAGAACACCAACACATACAAAACACAAGCACACACAACAAGGTAAGCTAGTTTAGTTAAGGTTTAATACATCATTTGGTCCCTACTTTTAGGGGTTTGGTTCAAAGTAATTATACCTTTTAAAAAAGTTCAGTAAGACCCCATATTTTGTTAAAAAATGTTCAATCCAGTCCTTTCTGCTCACGCGGTTAAAAACATAACAGTGCAAATGCCACTGTGGCATCTCATAAGCACGTGGCACACGTTAATAGGTGGACTTAAATGATTTTTTAATTTTAAAAAAAAGTCTCTGCCACGTCATCATCACCATCTCCAGACAAACCCTAATTTCTCCAAGAAACCCTAGCCGTCGAACCATCCAACACCGTCACCGCCATCCTCGCCGGCAGTCGTCCTCTCCAACGCATCACACGCCATCATCAAAGCTATGCGACGAGAACGTGAGAAACCCTAGGTCTCCACGGTTTGCTTGCAGGTCTGATTGTGGTTGTAGGTGGAGGCAAGCTACGGTGCGATTAGTGGTGGAGAAGAGTGGCAATTCGCGATCTACAGTAGCTGGCAATTTGGCTGGTGGTTAGTGGTGGACGATTCTGTGGTGGAGATTGGACGACAATACTGCTGGCGCGACGACGATTTGGCTGGTGCGAGGATGAAAATTGTGAAGATTGGTGGTCGCGGCATAGCAAGGGATCACATTGGGTGGTGGCGCGAGAACGAAGGTGAGATGCGAAGGTGAGATGCGAAGGTGCAATAGAAGGGAGAAGACGCTTTGGTGGTGGCGCATGATGTGTTGGAGAGGACGGCTGCCGGCGAGGATGGCGGTGACGACGCTGGATAGTGCGGCGGCTAGGGTTTCTTAGAGAGAAATTATGGTTTGTCTAGAGATGGTGATGATGATGTGGCATTTGCATCGTTATGTTTTTAACAGCGTGAGCGTAAAGGACCGAATTAAACATTTTTTAACGAAATATGGGGTCTTACTGAACGTTTTTAAAAGGTAGGATTACTTTGAACCAAACTCCTAAGAGTAGGGACCAAATGATGTATTAAACCTTTAAATAAAAGGACAATCAATACATTTATCATCTACATTACATTCAATCACATATAATCATTCTCCAACATAACACAACTTTATGCATGACACTACAATGAAATGACCGTCTGGACTTAGAATGATTGCCGAGCTATGACGGGTTGTGCACTCGTGGTGGCTTCTACTACTTTGCAAATCCATTGCCAACACCCTACCACACTCACGATGTTAGTCTGTTCCGGGCCTTGAAGCATACTGGAAGCCTCCAAGACTAAGACCTCCTACTACTCCTCACGACATGAATTAATCCTCTCTACGTGAGAATGAAAGACCGTTGGAGTTTCAGGATAACCCCCAAGACTGAGTTCCTGCATTTATTCTAAACATACTTGAACCTCACCAAGAGAATTCACTTTGGAACTTACTTTTACCACTTTGAAACCATACTTTCATTTTGAAACATAACTCATGACACGATCAATCATATACCTTATTACACATTCATACTTACTTCACAATGAACCCAAAACTTCATTTAAATCAAACTAGAACAAGGAAATAAAGAGAAAACTAACACATGGACCAGTCGCTCAGCACACACACTCGCTGAGCGACCACATACTTCTTTCGCAAAGCGACTCAGCTTGTTATGCGAATCCACTGACATTACCCCCATCCTCTAAACCACTCGCTCAGCGACTCAACTTGCTGAGCGAATTAAACTACTAGTGGTATCAGACCTCAACCTCTCGCTTAACACCCCAATTCGCTATGCAAAAGTTCAGATAGTGGTCTAGACCCCCCAAACACTCGCTGAGCGCACCCATTCTCTATTCAAATAAAACTCGCAATGCTCCCAAACCTCAACTAGTCCCTCAGCGCACCTTCTCGTTGTGTGAACCATCAAACAATGAGTCAGCCTCCACAACCACTCGCTGAGCAACTCCACTCACTCAGCAAGTCTGCATAATCTACAACACCGAATCTGTATAATTACGAAACCTACACCAAGTTTACCAATTACAACTATTTTTCCAAACTTCTAACCCTCCTAGATATTGTTATATACCTAAATATACTTAAACAATGATGTCTAAACACTTCTAACCTCAATGTAAACAAGTAGACTCAAAATCTTACCCAAAAACTTACAAAACTCAACTTAGAGATTCAAATTGAATTCTACCATTTGTGGCACAATTCCAAGCAACTTAGGGACTCTAACAAGTCTCAAGCAACTTACCAAAGCTCTCTAAATTGACCATTTGCACACAGAATCCCAAACTCAAATTTTCACTAGTTCACTTCCTCAAATTGAGTTCTAAACCAAGTAGAACTCAAATTTTCACTAGTTTACCTCTTGGAGTTCCTTTGCTACTACTGCCTTGCGTCTCCAATGGCTGTTGTAACAGGATGAATGAGGTTGGTGTTGGAGGTGAGGGTGGCAAGAGTTCTCGTCTTTAAACTCTTGCAATCTTTCTGCAATCTCTCTTCCTTTTTTCTATCTCTAGAGCGTTTTTCCTTTTTTGTTGTAAAATGATCAATGTTGCAGGTGAGTGATGGGTGATGCTGGAAGTGAGTGTTGCGTTTTTGGTTGCTCGTGAGCTGTGTAATACGCCTCCCTCTTATGCTCTTTTTTCCAATTCCTCTAACCGTTTTTAGTTTTTCCTCCTCCAAAATGTGTCCCCATCCGTCCACCCTCTGTCTCGTTTCTCTTCTCTTTCTTTTGTCACGTTTTTTTTATCCTTTTTCTTCTTTTTCCCTTTTCTTTTTGCTTTTTTTAGCTCTGTTTTTATTTGAAAAAAAAATAATCTAAAAAAACAAATGAATAGAAATACGATAAAATAAAAATAAGTAAAAAATAATAATAAACAAAGGAGAAGTAAGCAAAAATAATAATAAACAAAGGAGAAGTAAGCAAAAATAATTAGATGAAAAACAAAATGAATTAAAAAGGTAAAACAAAGATAAAAAGATAAAAATAGAAATGAAGAATATAAAACAAATAAATAAGTAAAAACATGACAAAAATAAATTAAAATAAAAAGTAAAATAAAAATAAAAATAAAAGATAATAAGTTTGTGTGAAATTTATCTTTGCATCTTTATTTTATTTTCCTATCACCTCTTAACTCTAAACCTCTTTAAAAATCTACTTGGATGAAATTAGGTATTGACAATACTCGTACTACGTACGTATATATTCGTCCTGCAACAACCCTTGTTACCACTTTGGCGGATTAAACGTAGGAGCAATGATGAGCAATGTGACCAAGATTATGAATGAGTTACTAGTACAAAAACATCGTATAACGTTGTTGTTTTTTGGCCTTTTACGTCGAATTCGAAGTCAACATCATATCGGGAGACGTTAAATTGACGTCGAACAAAGAACAATTTGACGTTAAGCAAATTAACCTCGAATTTTGTCAATATTAGACTCCAATCAATTTTTTTAATTAATTGTGATCATTTTTTACAACTCTACGAGACCTAAAAAGCGGAGAAACAACAAAGTTCAGTTTTTGGTATTTTGAAAGCATGAACTATGAACGTGTATTGTAGTATCAACAACAAACAACAATAACAAACAACACACAATTTCAATCAAACCACAACAACAAACTAGTTCAACCAAACAACAAGAACAAACAATTTCAACACAAAAAACAATAAACAAGTTCAACAAATAAGTTCTTCAAAACGAAAACGAAAACTAACCTTCAAAAGGTGAAATTGTCAGAATAAAGTGTTGCCACTAGTAAGAGAGAAAACAGAATGCACCTATGAAGGACAAGAACATGAAAATAATCGGTCAAAACAAACGAAAATTTGGAATTTTGTGGTGGTTTTTTGGAAGTTGAACCGTGGTAGTAGAGATTTGAATAAAGGTTTCTCTCGTTCTTGCATGATGGCCGACATGGTAGTGACCCGAGGGAGATAATGGTTGCTACGGTGGTTGATGGAGGGTTAGGCAAGAAGAAGATGATTTAATAAAAAGAAAAATATAAAAAGTGAATTAAAAACTTTTAATATTATCAGGTCGTGACCATGTATTTGGAAACTGGATAGGTCATCCAATATTGGCTACGGTGGACATTATGCTAGCATTTTAAATGCAGTCAGCAAAAAGATCAAATTGAACTATTTTTAAAAAACTGAAATCACTTTAAAGAAGAATCACTTTAAACAAAACTAACAAATAAGAGAACTAGATATTAAAACACAAAATTATTTAAATTTTGAAAATTTTTAATCAATTTTTGTGTTGTTCAAAATACTGATGTACACTATTTTTGTATTTAAAATATATTTTTTAATATATCAGAATTAATATATTTTGAAGATATAAATAAAAATTTAATAATAATAATAAACAATTAATAAATTTAATATTTTTTATAAAATTAAATATATACTAATATTTTAACGTATAAAATATTAATTATTAAAAAATAAATAATATTATAAAATTTAAAACAAAAGAATTTAAAGAAATATGTTAACCGTGTGTTAACATATTTAATTTGAATTATTCGTGGTAACCGTATTTACAATTCGGTTAAGTTTCTTTTTTTCATATTTTATTTACTATTTTTAATTAATAATAGTAATAATAAATAATTAATAAATTAATATTTTTGATAAAATTAAAAACTAGTATTTTAATTTATAAAATATAAATTATTAAAAAAAATAATATTATAAAATTAAAATAATTTAAAAGAAATATGTTAACCGTTTGGAAATACGGATAACATATTTAATCTGATTGAATTATTTTTGTTAACACGGTTAATGTTTTTTTTATGATTTACTTTTTATTTCTAATTAATAATAATAATAATAATAATAATAATAATAATAAACAGTTAAAATTTAATATTTTTCATAAAATTAAATATATACCAATATTTTAATGTATAAAATATTAATTATGAAAACAATAAATAATATTATAAAATTAGATAAAAAAATTAAAATATATATGCAATCGTATTTGGAAATACGGTTATCACATATGTTTGATTTAAAATATTTTATATTAAGTTTTATTTTTATAGTTTCTTTCTTTCTTTTAATTCATAATAATAATAGTTATTGTTTATTAAGTTATGTGAAAAAAAATTATATAAAAAATGATAAATTAGTTAATTGTTTATTATTATTAAATAGAAAAAAGTAAACCTAAAAAAAAAACTTAAAAAATGCTGGTTAAGATTTTTTGGTAATTGGTTTTCAAACTCAATCTTAACAAGTCTTCGAAAGCAGAATAAAAAATTTGGAGGTGCATGTGAAACACTCAATAAATAAATAACATAAATAAGAAAAAAGAAAAATAAACGAAAAGGGCTCCATCCCCCCTCCCCCCACCCCGCAATTTATTTCTTCTCTTTTGCGGCCTCACACATTCCGTCTTTGCCGGAGAAGCGTTTCACTGTTCACCGCAAAACTCCGTGTATTCATCTCCGACAACAACCATGGGTTACTTCGATCTCAACATTCCCTATCCCCAACCCTCACTCACCAACAAGGTCGCCGAACAAAGCAACCGCACCAGGCTTGCGGTGAAGGCCATGGAGTTGGGTTACACCGGAATCGCTTACAACCGCACGATCAAAGGCGTCATGTCTGATCAGCACCGTTGCTCCATTGCCCCCCTCACCCTCTCCTCTCTCCTCAACGTTCTTCCCTCTCTCTCCCTCTCCGCCAATCTTCACCGCTCCATCCTCGGAGTTCCACTCTCCACTCCCTTCCGTCAGTACACGCGTCTCACCGTTTGCGTAGACAGCGCTACCCAGGCCCAGGCCCTCAATTCGGGGAACCCCATTTTGAAGACCTACGATCTCGTCGCTGTTAAACCCTTCAACCAGACCGCGTTTGATCTTGCGTGTCAGACAATGGAGGTTCGTTATATCTAATGTGCCCTTTACTGGAAGTTGTTTTTAGTTCTACATTGCTTAGGTGTTGGAGATTTTGAAAGTATGGGTAGTTTATAAATTGTATCTCCTTTGACTTGGATGGTCTTTTCTACACTAAATTGGGAAGGCAGAGCAGTTAAATGCTGTTGTCTTTGAGGTTGGGATAATTCTGCAGTAGTCAATGTCCGTACTTGGTGTTTCATGTTCCCTCTTTCTCTTTGTCAGTTTTTTTTTCTTCTGATACAAACCTTTCTTTCAATGTTTATGTATTGTTTAGATGGTTTCAGAATGTTTTAACTGGCTAGTAGAGTTCACTATCAAGTTTTAGATTATGTTCTTTTTTAGAAGAAGAAAAAATTGAACCTTAATACTGCTTGGTAATGGTTTTCAGTTTTCAGTTCTTATGCACATAATTGAACATCAACAAGCAGCGTGTTACTTTAATGTATCTTTTTCTTATAAAACCCCCCTTTTTATTGCTATAAAAGGAACATGAAAATTTACTCTACGAACCTGTTGTCTTGTTCTGAAACCTTCAAATGTGGGTGTTGATTATTACATAATTCTTTATGTTGACGGAAGGACAACTTCTGATATTGAACTCTGATATTAAAAATAATTGCAGGTGGATATTATCTCAATTGATTTTTCAGCTAAATTGCCGTTTAGATTGAAGCAGCCTATGGTTAAAGTAGCAATGCAGGTTTGTTCTTGACTATTAATCTTTTGTTTTCTTATAACTAAAAAGGAAGGTGATAATTAAAACGTCGCTTATTAATTGCAGCGTGGGGTTTGTTTTGAAGTCACGTATTCTGGTTTGTTTGCTGATATTCAAAAAAGGAGACAGTTAATTTCCAGTGCTAAGGTGATTTTTTCTTTCCAATATAGTCGTCTGAATTGTTGCTAGATTAGATCATATTTGGTGTTTGATTTGTTTAATTAGTTTTTACATAATTGATTTATTATTTTTTTTGTATTGTTTCTGATTTATTTTTCTATGTATGGTTTTTGAACAAATTTCAAGGTGTCTGATTAGTATAATTACTTCATGCTCTGGCTTACTAGTGTTGTTAAAATTAAAGGCTTTGAACTATAGATATTAGACACCTGGTTTCTTCCTAATTCACCCACCAATGCACTCTACATTAAGGGTATATCATATGGCATGCTCACATTGCAAACATGTAGAAGAGATAAAATTGTAAACTTTCAAATGTTGGGAATTGAGGAGTATGTTTATTTACTAACGCTGACCTAGCTCCTTTAGAGATTGCAAAGAACCTCTGCTCAGTTTACAGCCAAAAGAAAATAACACAATGCATCAATTCACTCATTTACTCATACCAGCCTCTAGCTCTTCAAATTCACGAGGAGTCTAAGTCTTACAAGTGATAGATAGCAGGATGATTTTCTAGTGGGGCGTATGAGATGGCGAGATGATTGCTATTCTGAAATTTTATTGTATGGTTTATTAATGTATAGACAGATAACTTTCTCGCAGCTCATTTTTTTTAACATCTTCATTCTTGCATTTTAACACCCCAATGTCTTTTAAATCCTTTGACCCTGTCAAACACATGTCTTACCTTTGAGTGTTTGTTACAATGGTTCTAATTTTTAGAGTTGAGTTGATGAGTTTTGTAGTGATAGATTGTTAAGTTTTGTTAGATGACGTCTTTGCCTTTTGTTCTGTAAACTAGGAAAGCTTGTGTGATTTTAATTGAATTTATATACTTCTGGAGTTTGTGTTTTTAAATATGTCAGCTTCTGTATTTATAAGCAAGGGCTCAGAAGTAGAATAGATTGATTGATAAATGATCAGGCTTAAGCATGAGTCTGTTAAGCATGTTAGACTAGATAAGCTTGTTCTAGATGCTAGATGTGATTGAATCAACTCGTACTTAATAATTATCATTGATTGTGTTTAGCTAAAAGCAAGTGTGGGTATGGTAGGTAAAGAGATTCGTAGTGGACTGGAAGGAACCTGTTTGTTATTGTAGAGAAGCTTTTTATATAATGAAAATACTCAGGTAAGAAGATTTTACCACAAAATTTGCTTTGATCCTCATCACCTTACTATTACCATTACTCCATTGCTGGATTTTGCTTGTGATAGTGCGCAATTGCGCCAACATCGCACAAGAGCAGACTGGCCTGGCCACCTTAAGGTGGCAACATTTCCATATTAGGAACAATGTTTTCATTGAGGATAAAAATGTAAAGCTCTATTACAAGCCCAAATTCTTCAGTTTTCTTGTATGCTTCATGTATAGAATTTAGATGAGGATGAAATGCTTGACATTGCAGCTGAACATGATGTTTAGAAGATTTTAGAATTTAGATTAGTTGTTTTGCTTTGGGGTTGTACGGTTAAAGCTTATTTAGTTTCATTACTTGGTTGTTTTTGGACACAGTGATTGGCTTTTTGCTGTGTTGGGATTGGTTATTGGTTGTTCTGTTGCAGCTTTTGCTGCTGAGTTCTGGACCTCTTGGTTATTAAATTTAATCAGAATATGTATTAATGTTTAGGCGTTTTTCTTTAGTTATCAGTACACTCACACACATAGGGATCAAAATAATGGTCATCCTGCTATCACTATCCCGCTATATGGGTTTTGGCAGGTGGCCACTCTGCTATTAACTACTATGCTCATGCCTTTTGGTAGTCCCTCATACAACTATAAGTGTTTTGACAACCTTTTTATGTTATTACAAATATGATATTGAGACATGTCCAGAAACTTACACTGGTTAAACAAATATGTAGTTGTTGATGGACTGGACTCGGGGACACAACATTGTATTTTCAAGTGCTGCTCCTACTGTGAATGAGCTCAGAGGACCTTGTGATGTTGCCAACTTGTTGTCATTGTTTGGACTCTCCAAGGAACGGGCTAATGCTGCTATTTCTAAAAACTGTAGGTATGGAATTTGCTACAATATCCTTTACACTGTGTTTGGGTCTGGAGGTGTGCACTGTTTAAGAGTCTTGAATATCGTTTTGAATTGCTTGCAGGATTCTTTTAGCTAATTCTTTAAGGAAAAAACGGTTTTATAAAGAGGCAATAAGAGTAGAAGTTTTATCAACAGATGCAACATCTCAGTCCAAGGAAGATCGGTATCAAGAGTTACTACAGTGGGATCCTATCTCCAGTGGTGAAGGTGATATCCTATTGAATGACGTGCACAAATCTTCTTTGGTCTCTTGTAAAGCATCGAAAACTGAAAAAGCCATTGACTTTACTTCAGTGGTCAACAGCCTTCCATCTAATGGTTTTGAAATCAGGAATATCTTACCTGCAAACAATGTTTTACCGGCCTGTTTAGGCAATAAAGTAAACTCCCCACCTGTTACCCAAAAGCTAGATCAGTCAGCAACTATACCTAACAGCTTCACTGAGCAGTCCAACATACTTGAAACTTGTCGTGAGCAAGATGAAAACTCCTTATCAGATGATATAACTAATAGTTACAGTTTGAGCCGTGATGATATTTTTGAGAAAAATATGCATAATGGAGTATCTGATGCTGTCAATTTTATGGAGATAAACATTCCGATTGCCATCGACGCTACTTTCGCCGATGATAAAATAAACTTCCTTCCGGTTGTCAAAAAAATAAATCAGTCAACTCCTGTGCCTAACAACTTAACAGGGCAACCTGATAAGCTTGATGTTTGTCCTGAGCAAGGTAAAATCTCCCAATCACAGAAACAAAATGAAGAATTTTTGGAGAAAAATATACACAGTGGAACTACCAAAGCTTTCAATTCTATGGAGATGGACATTTCGACAAATGCCACAAAGTTGAAACAAAGAAGTTCTACTGATTCAAATGTTGGTCTCGTCCTGGTTGAAACAAAAGCATTTGATTCAGAATCAAACTTAAGCATCTCAAGCAGTACATTGAATCCTCTAAAACCACATGAAAACCATAAACTTTCTGGTTCTTCACAAGAGGCACATGATATTGTTCATGAAGTAGAAATCTTTGATAATATTATTCCTGCACCAATTTGTGATAAACACTATAGTGACAAAAGTTCTGATATTAATTTAAATGAGGTTGGCAAGATTCATGCAGCTTTGCCAAATGAAGATTCAAAAACCTCTATTTCTGATACTTCAATGGAAGAGGGTAAACAGTTTGTCAAAAGGCATGAGACAGTTGAACAAGAGAAGCAAGAGATAAAATCTTATGATGAGATGGAAATGGGAGATAATTTCAAAGCTGCCAGCCATTTAAGTCCAGATGTTGTAATGAAAGATAAAGAGTTTGGTGATGTGATCACCGAATCCGATCAATTAGCTCCAGTTCATCGTGTATTAGGTACCCCCACTCATTGACTGATATCTTTATCTGGGTTGTTGAAAGCTAATGTTATTTCCTTCAAAGAAGTTCATTGATTAGTATTAAACTATTATTAATTTCATTTCATTTCCCAATTATGCTGTTCCTCATAGCTTCCCTGTATGTGCATAGTATCTAGCATGTTTCCATTGTATGTTTTGTGATGCAAGTATAATCATCAGGTATATTTCATTATCTTCAGGTGCATTGAAACTGAAGCGAAGGACACATCGGGGACTTCCTTTATTCCCCTTCAAGAGATTGCTAAATCCAACTGCCTTTAAGAGGAAAGTTAAAAAAAGCAAGAGCAGAACTAAGCTGAAGTAATTTTTTTTTCTGGATTATTAGTGTAACTTGGCGTAGATTGTGCTAATTTTTTTAAAATGTGTTAATACTAGTATATTTACTAGAGTGTGAAGAAAATAGTGTTTAAAGACCTTCAAAACTTCAAATGCCCAAAAAGATTATTATACAATTTTATTTGTTTTATGCGGTTTACTCCAGGATTGTGCCATGTTTCCATTTGTAGAGTATTTATAGAAGCAGGTAATATTGGATTGTCTGTTTGGAATTTGATGGGCAAGTCCTGGGGCCTATTTTATTCCAACTAGACATAAAAACTATCCCCTCACTTTTGAAGTCACAAGAAGTTGAAATTTTGAAGAGTTTTATGAGAACTTGAATTCATATCTGGATATTTTTGAATACTAAACCTTGACATAGATTTCCAAACTTGTGTACGTATGAGTTTCTGTTAGTGTAATTAAATTCCTTCAAATAATGCAAACATAAATTGAAATTAATGTATCAAAATTGAATATATTCGGGTAATATGATTCTTTTAGGGGAATCAGGGTAATGGGGTTGAAACTGATATACTAGGGTGGTGTTTAAAATTTTAACACAAAATGTAAAATTATCGTTAAATGCTTCTAAAATCTCACAATTGTTTTTAAGCAAGTATAAGTTGTCTTGGGCACACCTTGTTTGCCCCACCTTTAAAAGGACAACAATTTTTCTAGTTGCAACTGGCTGTTCTTTGATTGGTTGTTTTTCCTTTGTTGTTGACAGCTAGATACGCTGTCCGTTCTTTTGGTATACACTGTCCGTTCTTTTTGTATCAGAAGAAATGAAAAGATTGCACGCTGTCACTGTGAATACTGGGTGAAGAAACTTCAGTGATACTGGGTGCTTTGGCTTTGGTATTCAAGAACATATTGACTTGGGAAACAAGTAAGATTAAAATCTCCTGCAGTTTTTGGTTGAATACATGTTATTTATTGTTGTACTTGTTTTGTTGTACTTGAAGCTGTCATTAACTGATACAAAGCTGCATGGCTTTTTTATTTTCATTTATCAATTAATTATTCCATAGCTCTCTTTCTAACCTGAGAACAAATTGAAATTTAATCCATGGTTGTCTTCATTGACTGCATTCTTTGTTATGTCCATTGAATTTGGTTTCTTCTGGTATGATGCTATTGTAATTAATTTACTTGTAACTCTGGCTATGCTAGATTAAGAAAGTTGTTCCATTAATGTTGAGCGTTGGCTCTTCTTCAGGTATGATCCCTCAACTGGTATTTATTGGATGGATTTCTTCGTTTTGGAGCGCCCTGGCTATTGTGTTGGTCACCACGGTTGAAGTCTCGTGTTGGGATCCAGCATCGTATTACCAGGAGGATGCTATGAAGTGGTTCCAGGTGAAATACGAAGATGTTCTCCTCAACCAGTCACAGGCAATTGTTTGATTAAATTAGCTAGTTGTTTTAAGGAGTTTACAAGTTTTGTTTTTTTTAAATTCGATGCTTCTTCATTTAAATAGCTTGAATTATTGGAATATTAATGCAAGTGGAAATATGAGGTGTTTACAAGTACTTGTTTTGACATCCATATTTAATACGCTTTTGATCATTAAGTGGATGTTCCTCAATTTTGCCTTTCCTCTAGCCATTTTGTTTGAAGAACATATTCATTCGCAGATACTGTGGTTTTGTCATTATTACATTTTGGCCTTTAATTTTATGGTTCTTTTGAGTAGGGGTGGACAAAAAATCCGTTTGTATCAAACTCCTCTAGTTTTGTTCTGCTCTGATCCATTAAAGATTCATTCCCTTAATTCTGTTTTTTATTTTGATCCATATTTATTCCATATTTCGGATCAGCTTTCCATTTTGTATATAGATTTTAAAAATTGGAAAATCCAAATTTCCAATCTTAATTGGAAGCACAAGGACAGTGAAATTGTTGATGCGAGAAGAACTCCACATAATTGTGTACCTTCCCTCCTAATTGTTTCAACTGTTCATGGAGATTCACGTGGACAGAGCACCAAGTCGTGGTGTAATGGGACAAGGTTTTGAGTGAGAAGTTCCTTAAAAGTATATATATTTGAAATAATTTTATCTGTATGATAACTTTTATTTTATACTTTTAATCTCATCAAATTTATATCCTCAGAAAATTTTAAAAGTAATCAGTTTTCCTATTATTTTAAAGTTTTGGCTTTTCTAAATTTTAAATAATAGTTGTATTATTTAACACATAAAAAAATAGATAGTTATAAAATATATATATGCAAAAGCTATTTTTACTATAACTTGATTGTATCCTTTAAATATTTAAGTTATTCCGATAGTTATGTAAATTCTAACTACTTTGCTCATACTGTATTTTTGGGACTCTTTTCTCATTTTACAGAAATAAAATCCCTATGGAATAAATATTTTTAATCAAAAGAGTTGAAAGTAAAATAACTATAAAATATAAATATAAACAATTTTTATCTTTCATATTCTCAAGAATCAATTTAATATTTTCAATAAAAAATTTAAGACTAAGTGTTTTCTTTCTCTCAATATTTATATTTTATAATCCTTAAATTAATTTTCATAAACTTTTAAAGTTCTTTTTTACTTAAGAAAAATAAAAAAGTTTTGACAAACCAAAGAGTTATTTGTTCTAGTGGATATTGTCCAAACTCGTCACTTTTATGACGCAAAATTCTCGCATTGATTAAATATGAGTAGGAATAGGAATAAATTCAATTTTTTCAATTGGGTATAAAAATGTGAATAATTATGTACATATTTGCCTCGTCCTCATACATGTCCTAATATTCATCTCGCCCCATTTCCATTATGGTCTAAATTACTAAAATACTCATAGTTCACACACATATATATATATATATATATATATATATATATATATATATATATATATATTCTTTAGTTTTAGAATTTTTTTGAACTACACATTTGTTTTTTAATTGTTTGACTTATCATGAAATCAATTCACATCTTCCACATTCCTTGTCTCTTATTAAAATATTTGTGTAGTTGTGTTCAAATGATATATGTAAATTAAATATTTATGTCTCATATTTGAATATTTCTACTGTTTTTTAATATTTTTATTTATTACTTATTTTTTTCACATGAAAATATTTAACTCTCAATTTAAGTGTTCAATAGGATAAACCATTCATTTATTAGGTAATATAAAAAGTTTATCTTTTACATTCTCTTATTGTTAATTTTTGTTTTATTTAAAGAATTCTTTCTATTTTTACTAAAATAATTTTCATTATCTTTCAAAAGTTTAACTAGTTTGATATCTTAATTTTATTTTTAGATTTCTAAGATATTTTTCATCTTATCATACCCTTAATTATTCATTTATTTTTCTTTGTGCAATTTGATTCAATAGTGTATCAAATTGTTTCTAAGACATACATTTGATTACTCTTATTTTTAAAATTTTTATTTGTTGTTTATTTTTATCATGTAGAATATTGTTTTCATATTTTTTAGATAAGTATTTTTATTTTCTAACTCAAGTGTAATTCTATCAACACAATTGTATTAAAAAATCCCATTTACTATCATATAATAATTTAGTGTCATTATCATGAATTTATCACCATCCAACATATATTGAAATTTAAAAGATGAAAGATCTATACTAAATTTCAATTATGATTAGTTTAATCTTTTATCTTTGGGAGATTTCATTCAAGTGATATATTATCATATTTATTAGTGTATAAGAAAATACATTTCAATAGAATTTGAAAAATAGGAGTAAAGAGACATTTAAAATACTAATATTTGTTTTTTGTAATTTTGTAAAAATATTTTTAAATTTTATCAACAACCTTGTTTCATTAACGTTTACAAATTTCATAAATGTTTTGGTTCTTATGAAAATTTATGTTGTACTCAAATCTAAAATATATAATTATAATATTGTATTTATATATTTGATAATATTGTGTTTCTTTTGCAAGAAATTTTTATTATTTTATAAGAATAAATTAATTGATATTAAAACATTATCAATGTTGGTATGGGTAGAGACATAAGTATGAGTGTATACCTATTATCCGATGAGGACGAGGATGAGAAAAAATTTATATCCGTTCAGTTTGGGTATAAGGATAAAGATGAATTTTTTCTTTGAGGATGTGTATGTGATAGTGAAACTCATCTTTATCTCACCTGATTGCCATCCCTAGTCATACAACAACTAGTTCTCATTTATTATAAATGAATTTATTAAATATTAAATAGATTAACAAATTTAGGATTATATAAAAAAAAATTATTTTCAAAACTAATTAATTTCTGAGCTTATTTTATTCTAAATGTACTGTATATGATCGAGTACCTCTCGATCATACCACTATAGATCTTGTCCTTGGATGAGTACATGTTGGACTACTAAGTCGACATGTACTCGGTGCATCCTTATTCTACCAGTTCAACATCAGACAAGACACTTGATCACCACAACCTAAGCTTAACTACGACGATTTAGAAAGCCATAAATAGTAAGTATAAACACATTTTACGAGATATGTTAATTACGTTTCTCAATAGTTACGCATTTATTGTTTGTTGACATGAGAGACTAACTTGAGCGTTAGAGTGTCTTATATAGACACAAACTCCTTTCGTCTTATGGAGAACGATCACTTAGGAGGAGGATGAGTACTTTGAAGATTGAAGGTCTAGAAAGTCTTTGGAAGTCTTTACAAGGTACATACTCGGTTCCGCATGATCAATTGGCACCCACCGTGGGGCTGACTTGTATTTTGTGAAGAAAGATAATTTATGATGTTCACAAGAAGCAGAGTGGTAGAAGAAAGAGAAGTAGGACCCTCCGTGACTGGCATGAAGTACCTGATAAACACTAGAAAGGGGGGTTGAATAGTGTTTATGAAAAACGTGTTTTGCAGTCGTTATGATATAACACGTTGTCAAGTGTGTAAAATTTTGTTTTAAAGGCTTAAACTCTCGAATTGAAATATAAGCTTTGTAAAGATCAGTATGCTATTCAGAATAACTTCCTTTAAAGTAAAGGATCATTTAGGTTGGAAGTTCTTATATTTTCAAATGTAAAGCTCAATTGTACATTTTCTAAGAGGATCATGTAGCAAAGAGAAGAGAGAATAACACGAGAGATTTTATACTGGTTTTCTCCAACTGAGCTACATCCAGTCTCCTCCCTAGAGGGTTCCACTATAATCTTCACCCGATTACAAAATGAGTATTAGCACCACTCTTGGTACTTAGCTACCTCGCCGAGAATTCCTTTGAGTATTCGCACCACTCTTGGTACTCAACACCCTGCCGAGATTTCCTTGAGTATTCAAACCATTCCTGGTACTAGACTACCGCGCCTAGATTCCTCAACTTAAAAGAGTTCAGTTTTAAGTATTTTAATTCTCTTGAGAATTGAAATCAAATATTGCTTACAAATAATTTAGACTAAATCTCTCCACGAGAGGGTATGAATATAATATAATACAGTCTAAACATTCACATGTGTTTCTCTCTATGATCTTACAACAATAAGAGATTTGACACTTAAGTCGAGAGTATCTCTTTCTCTTTTCTCTAGTCTTCTCTTTTCTTCATCTCAAATGTAATCTTTTTCTTTGAGCTCTTTTCTCTCTTCTTCTCTTTAGGATTGATTTGACGTTGTAAGCTTTGCGCACTTTGGCTATCCTCTGTTCTATTCTCTTGATTTTCTTCGTGAAAGATCTTCTATTTATAGGCTTTATGAATATTTGTCCATTAGATAGCATTTGTAGTTCATAGCCTTGATGTTTGTGTCTTCTCTTTCTTCTTTTCACAACAACCATTGTGTAAGTCAACTTTGTCACAATAGACATGCTTTTTCAGTCCTTTGCTTGAAGTAGGTTGTACGATCTTTTTAGACTTTGCTTTAAGAGAGGAACATTCCATGATTATCTCTTTTGTCTCTAACGTCCACATTTGATATCTAGCATTGTGGATGCGTGTGGAATAACTTATCTGCAAAATTAGAGTAAACTGTGCATGCAACAAATATGACTTTTCTTATCACTGTTGATGTTTTTGAACGTTGAGCATTTAATGTCATTTAATGCTCACTCAGAACAACAAAATACTTTTTGATTTCCTACTGTTAGGTAACATTTTGCAATTAAGCTCTTTTAATTTGAAGATACCAAACATATAAATACTTCATCATTAGATGACATGTCTATTTCGCTCATGGTATCATTTAGATTTAGGTAATCGCTTCTTTTTTATATGTTTGTGTTGATAGGGGGAGCTATGGAAAGCTAAACCCATATCTCATATGAGTTTTTGATGATGAAAACATAAATGTTTTAATAGTTTCTTGCACACATTAAGCAAAATTGCTGTTTATATATTTGATTGTGCTTGAACTATATGTTATGCATATTCATTGTGTTTATATCTGTGATTATATATGTGATATGCATATTCATTGGTTTTGAATGATAAAACTCTTTGCACCCTGTATATCTGGATGAATAAATTATTTACACAATTTATAAAATATGTTTCAATTCATCTAATATTAGTACATGTTTAATTGTGGGAAATTACTAGTTTTAACCGATTACATTATGTGGATAATCGATTAAAACTCGTGTCTTTGCTTATACTTGATTACTGAGTGCATTGATGAGTTTAGAATGAAAAAGTTTTCAAATATGTTTAAGTATGGTACTTGGGATTACACTTTTTTCTTAATCGGTTAAAACACGTGTGCTTTGAAAACTTGTTTTCTGATAAGTCATAACTACTATAACAGTTATATTTTTAAATGCTATGACTTGCATTAATTACATAATCGATTACATGCAATGCTTAATCTGTTAAATGTGTAGAATATAATTATGTTAAGGAAGTATTAATTACTTAACCGATTACATTAATAACATAATCGATTGAATTGCGTGAGTGCTGTTATATCTATAAATAGACGCATAGATCTTCGCATTAAACAACTTTTTGAATCATGACTTTCATATCTGATAAAGTTTGTTGATTTCTTAATTGCAGGAGTGTCTATTCTCCAAGAATCAAGAAAAATTTCATTCGGAAAGAAATCAAATTAAGGATTCTTGAAGAGTTATTGTACTTGCAAAGTCTGATAAATATGTACTATGAGGTGTTCTTCTGGAAGATTAGAATCGCTTGCAACCTATTGTGATTGTGGTTCCCTGCTGCTAAGGCCAGGAAGATAACTTGTGAAGTTATGGTTACTTTGAGTGTGATATCTCAAAGGGGTTGACAGAAAGAGGATTGTTCTTTCTGGGTGTATACTATAGTAGATTTAGAGTTAGAGAGGAGAGTACATTGAGAGAGTGTCTCTATATTTCTTGTTGTAGAACTCAATCTATATAGTGAAATCCTTTCAATCTCTAGTTGATTGAAAGTAGACTGGATGTAGGCAATTGAGGCCAAACCAGTATAAATTGTAGTGTTGATCTTTCTATCCTTTCACTTTTACATTTCCTTACTTTCTTTATTTGCTTGCATTCCAAGAAAGGTTCAAAGATTTTGAAAAGAGTCTTAAAAGAACAATTTTTATAAAGCAAAACCAATTCACCCCCTTATTGGTTGAGAAACTTGCCCTACTATTTTCTATAGTCTCTTTGTAGACAAATAATGTTTAGCTTTCTCAGACTTTCTTATATCTTTTAGTTAAGTCTTTTTGTCGAAGACATTGTCTCGACCTATTTTCGTTTTCGAGAGAAGTCAAATACTTAGTTTAGGTATTTTAAGCATTGAGCATTTAACTCAGTTCTCTCTTAAACACTTTTAGACAAGACATCGTTTTGTCAAACGTTTGGTTATTCTAGCCTAAATATTTTTCTATTTCCTAGGATCTAAGTGTTTTCCTATTATTTTTAAGTTTGGGGTTCGGGTTCTACTTTTGTTTGTTTGGGGTTTTGGCTCTAAGTTTTTGTCCTAGGTTGTTTTTTGATCTTTAATTTATTTTAATATTATTTGAATAAACTTCAAAACATGAGATCATTTGTTCATATAAACGATTTTGTCTTTAACATGACAAAGCCGCTATCCTAGAAGCCCAAGCGAAGATGCAACAAGAGTTCACCGAGTTTAAGAAAAGAAGTTCTTAGGAGATGGACGCCTCGAGGGAAGAGAATGCAAGGCTGAAAAAGAGGGTTAAGGCTGAAGTAATAGCTGGAAAAGAAAAAAAGAAGGAAACCCGTGCTAACATGTAATCAATATAGATATACTCTTGTTGTTGAACGTTGATACTCTTCCGCAAGTTTTGGGGTTTTAGTGTAAATGGTGCTGCCAACGTTCTTTTATTATGTTGCAAACGTTCTAATTTTATTAAAAGTTAGATTCACTAGCAGATTTTTTGGCAGATATTTTGGATCTTTTGAATCATGGGTCTGATTCACCAACTCTATAAATAAAGCACTTCATTTAATCCAAAATCATCAAATCCAAAATCATCATTAGAAATCACTCTTCTCTCATTTTCTCTGCTCTTAGTTTCATTCTTTATGTTTTCTTCTTTTTCTAAAAATATTCTGGGTTTATTTTATTCTCCTTTTAGAGATCCTTGCTAGTTCTGAGATCCTCAGAAATTCTTTTGTTGTATCCTGAGGGGCTTGCGCAATACACCACGGATAAGTCCTTAAGGATTGTGATCTACACACCTCAAGAAATCCTTTGTTCATGATCTTTATTCCTTTTTGTCAGCTTTTACAACAATCTTAAGGACTTTTGGCGGGCAACAACAACATTTCAATCCCGGAGAATCAAAATATTGTTTCTGGAACTCAGACGGTCTTCGTGAAACCTTTCTCGAATGTATCAAAAATTGAAGTCTTCTCTGGTCAGAATTTTCGGCGCTTGCAAGAACGTGTGTCAACCCTCTTAGACATGTACGAAGTCGCCTTTGCTCTTTCATCTTCAAAACCTGACTTCAATCTCCCTCCAAATTCAAAACAAGTTGAAGATTGAGTTCATGTAAACAAGGTATGCTGCCATACTTTACTTAGTGCACTCTCTAACGATTTGTTCGATGTGTACTATTCCTATAAGAAAGTGAAAGACATTTGGGATTCATTGCTTCTCAAATACACTGCTAAAGATATAGTCAGACAAAAATTCATCATTGGGAATTACTACCGCTGGGAAATGGTTGAAGACAAGGACATAAAGTCGCAAATCAATGAGTACCACAAGCTGCTCGAATATATCAAAGCAGAGAACGTTCTTCTACCAAAGGAGTTTGTTTTAGAGATTTTGATCGAGAAACTGCCACCTTTATGGACTAATTACAAGCAACAACTGAAACACATACACAAGAAAATGTCACTTTCAGAGCTGATCACTCACATATATCGAAGATACCAACAGGAAAACGTGTGCTACTGTGAGGGCCAAAGCTTTGTTTGCAAAAGCAAACATGGTAGACGACAGACCTTCTCCAAAAAGGTACAAACACAAACCTAATCACAATAGCAAAAATAATTTTTGAAAATCTCTCCCCAACGCATCTAAACCCACCTTTAAGAAGAAAGGAAATTGCTTCGTATGTGGGAAGTTGGGCCATCATGCACCACAATGCAGGCGTAGAGCAAGAAACGACAATCCTCTTAGGGCCAATATAGTCGAAGATGACATTATTGCTGCGGTTGTTTCTCAAGTAAATCTGATGACCAATGTGAGCAAGTGAGTGGTAGACTCTGGTGCTACCAAGCATATATGTGCAAACAGAAGTGTCTTTACCTCTTACACTAGTGTAGGGGATGGAGAATAACATGTCTACCTTAGTGATTCTAGGACCACTCCTCTTCTGGGAAAAGGGAAAGTTCTTCTCAAACTCACATCTGGAAAGACTCTGACCTTAAGTGATGTGCTACATGTGCCATCAATCAAAGTTAATTTAATCTCTGTAGCACTACTGCGAAAAGTGGAGGTTAAAGTGTCCTTCGAGTCTGACAAGATTGTAATGAAAAAAAATAATGTTTTTGTGGGGAAGAGATATTGTGATCAAGGTCTCTTTGTACTTAACATTTCTGAAAATATTAATGAGTCGTCTTCTTCTCCTTATATTGTTGATTCATATGATATATGACATGCTAGATTAGGACATTTGAATTCTTCCTATGTTATGAAATTACAACGACTAGGATTAATTAATATGCATAATAAGCATAGTAGTAAATGTGATATATGTGTAGAATCTAAATTAATCAAGAAAACATGTTTTTCTGTAGAACGCCAAACTGAACTGTTAGGGTTAATTCATACTGATCTAGCTGATTTAAAACAAACCATGTCTAGAGGAAGTAAAAGTTATTTTGTGACCTTTATAGATGATTATTCTAGATACACCAAAGTTTACTTAATCAAATATAAAGATGAAGCCTTCGATGTGTTTTTAACCTATAAAGCAGAAGTAGAAAATCAATTGAATAAGAAAATTAAGAGGATTAGATCAGATAGAGGTGGTGAGTATGTGTTATTTAATGATTATTGTGTTAAAGAAGGTATCATCCATGAAGTAACCCCACCATATTCAACTGAGTCTAATGGAGTAGCTGAGAGAAAGAATATAACTCTTAAGGATATGATGAATGCTATGCTTATTAGTTCTGGTGCACTTGATAACCTTTGGGGAGAAGCCTTGCTTACTGCATGTTTTTTTACAAAATATAATACCTTATAAGAAAATTGGTAAAACTTCCTATGAGTCATGGATATGTTATCAACCTAACCTTAAGTATCTAAGAGTGTGGGGGGTGCCTAGCTAAGGTGATGTTACCCGATCCTAAGAAAAGGAAAATAGGCTCTAAAACCTCTGATTGCATGTTCTTAGGCTATGCTGAACATAATGTTGCCTATATGTTTCTAGTTCTTAAAAGTGATATACTTGAAAGTAATTCTATAATGGAGACAAAAAATACTGAGTTTTTTGAACATGTTTTTCCTTTAAAGGTTAGTGAGATGTCTCAACCTGTAGATAATAATAATAGTGATGCCTTGTGTGAGGCATTAAGAAGGAGTAAAAGACAGAGGAAGGAAACTTCATTTGGTAATGACCCAAGTAACTTTATAGAAGCCATTAGTGCTCCTGATGTAAAATAGTGGGATAAAGCCATTAAGACTGAAATTGAATCAGTTCAGAAAAATAATACTTTTTGGACCTTAGTAGATTTGCCTAAAGGAGAAAAACCCATTGGTTGTAAGTGGATCTTTAAGAAAAAAGTATCATCTTGATGGATTATAGAGAAATATAAGGCAAGGTTAGTGGCAAAAGGTTTTACTCAAAAACCCAACATAGATTACTTTGATACTTTTGTCCCTATGACTAGGATTTCCTCTATTCGAGTTTTGTTAGCCTTAGTAGCCATCCATAAGCTAGTGATACACCAAATGGATGTTAAAACTTCCTTTTTAAATGGTGATTTAGAGGAGGAAATTTATATGACTCAACCTGAAGGGTTTGTTGTACCTGGTCAGGAGAATAAAGTTTGTAAACTTTTAAAATCTTTGTATGGGTTGAAACAAACACCAAAACAATGGCATGAAAAACTTGATATGTATTGCTATGTGATGGTTTTCTGCCTAATGATGCTGATAAATGTGTGTACTCTAAATTTGAAAATGGTGATTGTGTCATTATATGTTTGTATGTGGATGACATGTTAATTTTTGGTACATGTAATGAAATTGTCGCTAGAACTAAATTTTTTCTAGGATCGAACTTTGAAATGAAAGACATGAGTGAAGCCAATGTAATTTTAGGTGTTAGAATCATAAAGAAGGGATATAATATGTTACTATCCCAAGAACAATACATTGAGAAACTTCTTAAGAAGTTTGGGTATTATGATTTTAAACCCGTGAGTACCCCTTATGATGCTAACTCTAAATTAATGAAAAATAGAGGAGAATCATTATCTCAGCCTCAGTATGCATAGATAATTGAGAGCTTACTACACTTGATGAACTTTTCTAGACCTGATATTGCTTATGCAGTAGGTAGACTAAGAAAGTACACTCAATGTCTAAATCAAGAACATTGGGATGCATTTTCTAGGCTTATAAGATACGTAAGAGGTTCAATGGATTATGCCATTGAATATAGTGGATTTCGCGTTGTACTAGAAGGGTACAATGATGCTAACTGGATCTTTGATTCAGATGAGACAAAATCCACTAGTGGTTATGTATTCACACTTGGGGGTGGTGCGATTACATGAAGATCAGTTAGACAAACAATTATTGCAAGATCAACAATGAAATCTGAGTTTGTCACTCTTAAGATGGCTGGTAGTGAGGCTGAGTGGTTGAAAACCTTCTTAGCAGACATTCCACTAGGAATGAAACCAACCCCATTGGTGTCAATACACTGTGATTGCCAATTGGCAATAACTTTAGCTAAGAACAAGAATTACAATGGAAAGAATAGACATATACAATTGAGACAAAATTTGGTGAAGCAAGTGGAACTATTTCCAATGACTATGTGAAGTTAGAACGAAATTTAGCAGATCCTCTAACAAAACCCTTGGGAATAAATATGATCTTAGAAACATCGAGGGGAATGAGACTTAAGCCACTAACAAACAAACAAGTGATGGTAACCCAACCTTTGTGATTAGAGATCCCATGAATAAGGTTCATATGGGTAAAAATAAGTCACTTGTTAATTCTGATAGCACTAATTTGATTTTAAATCAAATATGTCTGTTTCTATGTGGTGTGTGTGTGAAAATGCTAGAGACTACATTATTGAGAGGTTAAACTTTGTAATTACTCAAAGTTTTTAATGATTTTCATATCCCTTGTGGGTGGTGTATGATTTGCAGCATACACTTGATGAAATCACCTATATGAGTGTCAAGTGGGGCCGCTTGCATGAGATATTGGTATGATCTCTATAACACTCAAGAATACCGGGCACACACATGGCCTAATAAGCACATCACAACGATAACATCAATGATTGTGGGGATGTATTGTGATTGATAAACCTCTAACACACTCAAGTGTCTTTGGTTCATATAGCTTGCTATACCAATTACATTGTGTGTTATGTTTCTTGATCTAGGACTGGTTCATATAGCCTACTATACCAGTTCTGATGCATTACATCTTATAAAACCCATGATTTTTCTCCTTTTCTTTCTTTCAATTTTTGTTTCTTATCTTTTGCAATATTGGGGGATTGTTATAAATTTTGAATATAATATTGCAAAATATCTTGTTGTTGAACGTTGATACTCTTCTGCAAGTTTTGGGGTTTCAGCGTAAATGGTGCTGCCAACGTTCTTTAATTAGGTTGCAATGTTCTAATTTTATTAAAAATTATATTCACTAGCAGATATTTTGGCAGATATTTTGGATCCTTTGAATCATGGGCCTAGTTCACCAGCTCTATAAATAGAGCACTTCATTTACTACAAAATCATCATAAGAAATCACTCTTCTCTCATTCTCTCTTCTCTTTGTTTCATTCTTTATGTTTTCTTCTTTTTCTAAAAATATTCTGAGTTTATTTTATTCTCCTTTTAGAGATCGTTGCTAGTTTTGAGATCCTCAGAAATTCTGAGAAGTTCTTGTTGTATCTTGGGGGCTTGCGCAATACACTGCGTATAAAATCCTTTCTTCGTGATCTTTATTCTTTTATTGTCAGGTTTTACAACACTCAGAACTTTGCCTTCGTAAAGAATACCCTGTTTTAAAAAAAACATGATCCTCAGGAATCATGCAATCAAGGAACTTTGCCTTCGTAAAGAATACCATGTCAAGTCTAAATGATATAAGTTCTCATTATACTGATCATGAATAGATGATCACCCATATTGGCAAAGTCTTGAAATATTTGATTAAGATAACGAACACAAGGACAAAAATATGTCTCATTCACAGAGTTTGCATTTTGTTAAACATATTGTAAGAACTCCGAAACTCCCTTTTCATATTCTTGACTGATGCGACGAATCTATAATATGTTCGTAACAAACTTCATCAGTCTCAAATTTTTAACTCTCACAAGGTTACGTCCTACCTATTCGGAAAAATTATTTTTCATAATTGCTAACACACATACAAAGAAGTCTAACATGATAAATTTGATAAGATTTTAGCAGCATTTTGCATTGGTCTCCAAAATACATGAAATGAAAGTGGTCACAGATGACCACAATCAAATATGCATATGGAGAACAATACAAATAATCTCAATCAAAATTTTATCAAACTTATCAATAAACTCCAACAAACATGTTATAACAAATTATGTAAATAATTTTCTCAAACTGTTTGATTGAACAATTCAAAATTTAATACAAATGATTAAAAGTTTAATCTTTTGTGTTAAATCTCAAACAAAAACTAAGTTTCACTAAATGATTTCATACTACAAATATATTCAAAATTTAATCAACAATATAGTGTGAAAAATCAATCTAAAAAGTTTACATGACAATCATAATTAACACAAGAAACCAAATTAATCATGCATAAGAGACAATGTATAATAGAAAAAAAACCACATCTCCAAAATCAATAATAAAAATCTAAAAATCATATCTCCAATAACCAATCACATCTCAAAACTAAAAATCACATATCCAATAACTAATAACCAATAAACCATAACCAATCACATATACAATAACTAATAACCAATAACCAACCAAAAAACGAACCTTCTTCAAGGGTTGAAAATGGATATCACCGAAATAGTAGAGGGAAAGAGTTTTCAAGTAATGGAGATTGGGCACAAGCAATGGAAAGAGAAAGTGTTTTGTATGCCGTTGTCGAGGAGTGGGCACAAGCAATGGAGTAGGCACGAGAAATGGAGATTGTTCGTCAACTTACGCATAATAAATGCACCATAAGCCAATGAAAACGAAATTTAATTGGTGCAAATGAAATATAATGAGTCCAAACAACATTTATTCGGTGCAAAATAATTTAAAACGATGCAAAGTGAAGAAAATACATGCTAATGCTATGGTGAACACGAAGGAAGAAGACGAAGCTGTGAGGAAAAATGCATAACTGATGCTCACGTTTTGGAGTTGGTGAAAAACAGGGTATTTGACGTTGGACACCCCACCCCCGACGTCTAAATGCTATAAGGTGTCGACCCCTACCTAACCGACGTCTAATTCATAAAATAAAGAAATATTGGCACCCATTTTGACGTCCGTGGGGAATGAGATCCTACGTCTAAACCATATTACATGTTGGGGGCTCTGTAGCCTATGTCTAAAACTAATAGAACAATGCCTTTTTAGTTCTTTTGGCAGACCATTTGACGTCCGACCTGAGGGGGCCCGACTTTTATAATATATGTAACGTCAGAGACCCTTATAGCCGACGTCTATAATGACGTTTTATTTACAAAAGTTGTCACCAATCTCTTTTACATTGATGTTTCTTTCATTAGACATTAAACGCATTATGTTAAATACTATATTTGCACCAGTGGATGTTGCATCCTTAGACATTTCGATACCTTTCGTCTAATTATTTTAAATTAAAATACTTTAAATTAAACAAAACTTAAAAAATATACATTTATCATATTTAAATGAGTATGCCATCAAAATATCTGATTAAGGATTACAATTTTTTTTAGTTATGATCTATGATACACAAGCTTTTAATTATTCCACATTTTTATATATAAACAATTAAGAAAATGGTATGACACCATTTGACACTCGTGTAAAAATAATATAATTATAAAAAAATAATTTTTTTATTTGTAAAAAATAAAAAATAAAAAATAGTAAAAAAATAATGTTAGAGTGTAAAAAAAATTTAAATGTCAAAATAAAACTTGGACAAATTGGTACTTTTAAGAAGGTACCAATTACAAATATATTTTTTCGAATTATACATAAACATCACATTTTTATTTTATACCCGTTCAACATCAACAAAGAAGTATTTTTATTTTAAAATATAAAATAAGTTAAGATAAATAAAGTATAAAAATATTAATTTTTTATTAACTATTAAATAAGAGTAAGAAGATCAAAAGGTGTATGTTTATAATTTTCCTATTTTAAAGTTGAAAAAAATGGAAATTTTCAAAGTGTTGCCGTTATCTTTGTGGTCTTATATCAAGAAAATTTTGAATCAAACATTAACCAATATCAAATTGAAATATACATCTGTGTTACCAACATAATAATTAATAAGACACACATAGCTTTAACTAGGTTAAAACTACAATAATTTATTTGAAACACAAGAACCACTTCATAGACATCACTTTGAACACAACTCATGTTACAACATGAACACCCACATGAAAGTGCTTCATTATTGTTCATAAGAAACTAACATAGATTAAACATGTTTAGATATATATAGAACATCTAGGCAGAACAAGATTCCTTTGTTCCTAGATTTGGTACCCAAGCAAGAGTCTTGTTGCCAACAAAATGGCAAACAGGTACAGTTCCAGGCTTGACTCTGAGAACTTGATAAAGCACAACAGGATCCATGCCTCTTGTATCATGGTGGCAAATGGTTAGTGCCTTAGCTTTAGCTCCATCAAACGCTACCAATGGAACCATATAAGTTGTTGTTGCATTGACTTGGTGGCAATAAAACACAACCTTTTCAAAGTTCAGCCTATGACACATAACAGCTTTTTCTCCAACTTTCTTCACTTCCTCAACACTGTATCGATCATGATTCTCGTCAAATGAACTTGAAACCACCCTTATATTCTTCCCAAGCTTTGAAATGGCAAAACCCATCATTGATTCCAACGATTCTGCACAAAACTTGTGTTCTCCTTTACCAGCTGCTTTCCCACAAACCTCATCAAGACTATATTTCTCTGATATTTTTGCTTGTAACCATGCACCAAAGGGTTGGCTTGTTGTTCTTGTGGATGGCTTTGTATCAGAATAGTTGTGAAGACCCAAACGCATCATCTTTCTAGGATGAAGGTCGTGTTCAAAAAAGAGAGTCCAATATTGCTTCTCTTCATTCACTTTGATCGGCAAATTGGTTTGCTTTGCTGCATATACAACATATGAACAACGATAAAAATCAAACCAATCTTTTTCATCACATTTTTATTTACAGTGCAACAAGAGTTAGCATGTTTTGATAATAATATAGATGTAACTTACGAGGAAACACTAGATCTTGCAGAGGCTCCGGCACTGACGTGTTTGGAAAAACAGAATCCCAGTAATCTTTGGCAGATTGCGAGGCATCGATTTTTCTGAGTGTTAGCTGCAACAGAAAGTGTTTAAAGTAAGACAAGTGTTACAACAGATTCAATAGCATAGGTTAAGAAACACTATTGTTTCCATATATTGAAGAATTTCACGTACTTCTGAAGTTTATCTTTTCTTTTAGCTCAGATATGTTCTTTATTGTTCTTTGATCAAATCTGAAAATGAGTTTCTTGAAGGTTAAGACAAAGGGTCTCTTTCATTAGGTCAAACCATAACTGATCAAATCTTTACGTTGTGTGGCTTATAGGTTAGGGTTTTTGAGGCTTTTTTTATGATGATGAAGATCATACATTCTTGAAAATCATGTAAAATGATGAAGTTAAAACAATGTAAAATAATGAAACTAGCAAAGATATGGAGGAAAACGGCTTACACATAAAAAAGCTAAAAAGATTAGATGTCCAAACTCCATTTTTTCTGTGAAGTGAGATTATGGGAACCTGTTATCGAGTTTATATAGTGAATTTAGTTGACAATTGCCACCTTCTTTGAAATAATTGTGTCATAGTTTTTCAACAAGATGAATATAAAATATCATGCCATCATCTATCAATTATGGCAACTATTATTTTTTTATTCAGCTGTGACCACTTGCCGACCAGAAATTGATCCCAGCACACCAGAACGAACTGTGACAACTACCACTGCAATTAATATGAAGAAAAAATACACTAATTTGAAACACAAACACTTATCTATTAAGAGTATGTTTATTCTACATTTTCACCAAATATTAAAAGTAAATTGATATGGTACAAAGTCATATATATTATTACATATTTTTATTGTTTTTTTTCTTCCTGTTTGAATACTGGTAATATTAAAAACGTGTCACCATAAATGGGATGATCACAATTACTATAGATAAAATTATGATCCCAGTATCATATTCATGTGACTTTTCCAGTTTAAACAGTTCGATTAAAACCTCTCTCTCTCTATATATACATAGTTATTTTGGAGACGAACATAAGAATCATGGGGTTCCAAGATTGACATAACATAACTACCAATTATCAAATATTGTTCTTACTGGGATGTAGAACGTGAACTTTTAGACACATGAGAAGATCTAAAGTAGTCACTTAAATGTTTTTGATGATTGGAATATTTTATTATCGAGAGAAAACAATTCACTTGCAAAACAGATCTGACAGTTGGTAAAGAATTTTAGAATATATATATGAGAAGAATCGTGAATATGAGTTATGGTTATACTCTATTAGGACCTATAAAATCCACTATAACATAAATATTATAAAAACTTACTACATTTATCATATATCAACATTACAATATAAATAATATATTATTTAACGGTATATTTTGTTGATGTATGATATTAAAGAATATTTATGATATAATCAAACAACCGAGATTTGATCATATATTATTTGGATATTTAATGATTGTACCAATAAATATCTTTGTTAATATTATTTAGCAACTTTAAGCTAATGATGTTGAATTGACCATGTTGGGTTGTATTCTTTACACTAGTAAAAAAAAGCTTTTTTAACGCGCTATATATGTCTCGGTTCTACTGAAACCGAAGCGTATAAAAGTGCGGTGGCATTTCAGTAATTATTGAGTGGTTATAAGCATCGGTTCATATATAACCGAGGCATATAGATGCTACTGCCTCGAGTAGAAGGCCAACCGAGGCATATTCACACCCCGGTTTGGGGTTTAGGCACCGGTTTTAAATATAACCAAGGTAGTATCTTTAGGTTAAAAACCAAACTTCGCCTCTCGCACCTCGCACTCTCGCGATTCTCACCCTCCACCTCACGATTTCTCCTTTCCCCCAAACTCCACTCTCCCCTAAACTCCAGCACCAGGCCGCCGCCACCACCAGCCATCGCCGCAAGCACCGCCGTTCAACCATGCCGTTGGCCACCATGCGCAAACCCGCAAGCCGCCACCACGCGCAAACCCGCAAGCCGCCACCACAGCGCCTTCGTTCTCGTCCAAACTCCATGGACGCCGCGACCACCATCTTCATCTTTTCCGCCATGAGCACATCCATGGCCGTCAACCGGAGAACGCGCAACCATTCCAAGTTGCGCGCAACCATTCCAAGTCGCGCGCAACCATCACCTGCAAAGAGGGAAACTCAAACAGATCCAGAAACAGAAACCCCTCTTCTCCACCGTGGCGCCAGCCACCGCGTTTCAACCTTCTTCCATCACCATCACCGGACCTGCAACTCTGCAACAAAAACCCTTAATCGCGCCACCGTCACCAGAATCCCTAAAGCATGCCGCCCCCGTGTGCGATTAGGGTTGATGCAGTTCGCGTTGCTTCCGGAGGCGCGATTTCTGAATTGGATCCCTGCGTGATGGTTATATGGTGTTAAATCTGGTTTCTGCAGATCTGATTGTGGTTGCAGGTGGAGGCGCAATTTTGATTTAGGGCTTCCCGTTCAGTGTTCGCACATGGAGGCTCACATCCTGTCGCCATGGTCTTCCCGTTTCCAATCTCTACTTATTCTGCAGATTTTTCTGGAAGAGGCTTTGTTGGTGTTCTGCAGATTTTTCTAGACTACTTGGATGATAAAAAAAATGGAAAAGATCAAATTTTGAAACCTATGAAGGTTCGATCACCAGCTGTTTGTTCAAAGGACTCAAAGAATTTCATGTCTCCAACCATTTCTGCTTCTTGCAAGATCAATGAGTCTCCCCCGAAAGAGAACCCTACCTGAGCGAAACGATGAGGATACCGTATGATCACTGAAAGAACTGCTACTGATACTGCCTCGGTTCATTTAACCGAGTTGAATCCTAGATACCGTTTCGAGTAAAGAGAACCGAGGCGTATACTTTTTATCCCGCCTAAGTACGCCTCGATTTGAAAACCGATGTTGATGACTGAAAATAACCGGTGCCTATTCATTAATCTGTACTAGTGTTAGTGTATTTGTTAGGTTAGATATATGTGCAAGCTCTCTAAACTCGAAAGTTTGATTAGTCGATGGAGTGAACTTGTTGCGCCTGCAACTAATCTTTTGGTCAAGTTGTATCTAGCTTTATATTTGTATGAAATGACCATTTGGCTAGACTAGTCGCCTTTGATAGTGCTGAACTCGATATTGGTTCATGTGTTTTTGAATTAGGTTTTAACTCGTGCTATGGATTTAGTTAGATTTTAAGGTGTAGACCCAAATATTATCAGAAACTTGTACTATCATCTTAAATAGACCGATATATATTTAATCATTTTAGGGGTTACTAACAAAGATATTAAAAACAATCCTGCAAATGAATCATCAAAATTCTCCACATTAGATTTAGATTGATTTCTATTATTATTTCTCATGTCAATGGTATCATATTTATTTGCATCAAGATTATTTGGCAAGCTGCTTTATTTGTAGCATTATACATTTTCATGTCACTAATATGATTTATGTCATTATTCTTTAATCTTTTAAGTAATAGAATTTCATTTTATAGTTATCTTAATCCTCTTTTTATTTTTCATATTTATCAGTGTGGTATCAAAATGAGTTTGAATTTATGAGCTAACGTGATTTTATTGTTGATTTTTTAGTTAAATTGAGTTGAATTTTTTTAGCTCTTTAGATATGAGTGAAACATAACTTTCAAATTAAACAAGTTTGAATTTAGTTAAATATAAGTTGAACGGTAATTTATTATATAGATTCATACTTTACCTTTATAATAATGTTTACAAAATTTTCTATTTATTAAAAAATAAATAAACTGGATTAAACTCTGCACCGTATAAATCAAATTAACTGAGACTCAACATTAGTTTTCCGTTAAATACATATTTTATTCCATTCTTAGCACTCAACTTTTCTTTTTTATTTGTTACTTAATTCTATTGAACTTGTGTCACACAAGTATACTCTCCAATTAACAATAGTATTTTGACACTAATTTCCCTTTATTTTTTAGTTGACACTACTCTTTGCTACTTTTTTCTCACTTTCTTTCTTTAAAAATATAAAACTTCACTTTTTGTTAGAAATATAAAAGTTCCTTTAAAAATATATTACTTTCTTAATTTTTAAAAATTGTTTATGAATAAAATCAATGATTTTTATCAATTCATTTTAGTTTTTCCTGAATAAAATTTATTTCATATTTTGGTTTTCTACAAATTATTATTTCTATTTAAGCTTTTTTATTTATTAACATCCTTTAAATGATAATTTATTATTTAAGTAATCATTTTAGAAATAATAGGATTCAAATATGTATATCTTAAAAAAATTAATTATAATATAAATAATTTCATTTTCTTCTATTAAGATTTATATTTCTTTTAGGGTAAAAAAATAATTATTATTGTTTGGACTCCAAATTTGTTCGGATAATATTATTAAAATCAATCACTAAATTTAATAATATATTGTCAGTTTTAGAGTTTAAAATTTTATTTGTATTATAGGATTGAAGAAGAAAAATATATTAAAGTAATTGATTTCGATTTCTAAATAATGTAAGACAAATTGAATATAAAAAAGTAAATCTTTCAATCCATATGTAAAGGAATTAATATTTATCTTTAGAATTACTTTTTCATATTTCTAATTAAAGATCAAGAGAATTAAAATTCATTCTTAAATTTATTTTTCATTCTTTTGAAGACTTTTTGGAGAATAAAAGTTCTATTTTTAGAATCTCAATTTCCTTGGTCCAATCTAAATTCTTTCAAATAATATTATCAGATTCAATTATCATATCCAAAATATTATTTACTTTAAAATTTAAAATTTTAACAAATTTTATCTTTAAAAAACACTTATCAAATTAAAGAAAAAATATATTTAAATTGTTCTTTAACTCTAATTCTAATCATATGAATAATTATAAAATAATCCATACTTATCTTGTTTTTATTTTAGAATCTTGAATTCAATGACCATTCAACGTATATTGTAGGCCAACATTGATCTAAGACCATACTTGTTTGAGCGAGCGGGCAAAGCACAAAAGAAAAATGCCGTGGGTATCTTTAATACAATATTGATGATTGTTTTAAAATTTTGTACAAATTCTTTATGGTCCTTACATGTTAAATAGAATGCACTATTTATTTATGTCAAATAAATAAATTCTTATTGACTAAAATATTTGATTGCATGACTTTTTTAAGTCCAATATATATATACATATATAAATTTAATATTATTTTTTATAATATTATATTTATTTTATAGAAATTATTTAAAAAATATTTAGATTATTATTAATGTAAGAGAAGAGTAAAATATAAATTTTATGTTTATTGAATATTAAAGACTAGAGTGAATATAAATGATCAAATTTAAGATAATAAACAGGTTCCATAGGAAAAGTTCGTGATCATCTTCATAACTAGAAAACTATGTGCATATAAATTTATATTCTTTGAACAGATTTTACCAAACAACCTCGCAATGTATTATCAAAACCATGACTCTCATTAGACACAATTTTCATACTATTTGGTACAAAGTATTTTTTGGATACAGAATTTCATAGTGTACTTCGATAATTATAAGTTCAAAATATAATTGTTGTTCGAAATTTATATATTTAAATTTTAAATCTAAATTTTACAATTATAACATTAAACAATATTAATTTTATCATTGTTTTATTATAAGAGCCTAAAAAATAGTGTATTAGAAGTGATAATGTGTTCCAAATAATGAAACTTATTTATTTTAATATTTAAAGTTCAACAGATAAATAAAATTTTAGTTGAGTTTCATTATCTAAAACATATTATTTCTCTAAAACTCTTTCTCTAAGTCATTTATTTTCTCTCTATGTTTTCTAATCTATAGTTAATCTCTTTAAAGATTAGGGAGCGCTTAAGTGACCACTAATGTAAGATCTTCAAGTCTGTTGGATAATTCTCCTAAAAAAAAGTTAGTTTCTACTCTTTTCTTTAGTCTATATGCATTTCTCCAGGCATGTGTGTAGTCTTCAATTGCATGCGTCACTTGAGTTATATATACGACTCTTTGCTGATCAGTGGTCTTAACATTACATGTCTTGATAATGTTTTTGTGATTTGTAGGAGTTCCTTGAGCCGTGGGAGTTGTTTTGGGTTCATTAGAGCCACTTGATTCTAAAAAAGGTATGGAGAGCTAAATACCATTGTTTTCAAGTTTTGATGTTATGAGAATTGTAGATATATGTCTGGTTGTCTAGGATTGAATGAAATTGCTGATATATTTGGTTGAATTGCTGTTGAAAATGGTTTGTGTAGTATGATTTTTATGATGCTTGATTTGGTTAGAATTAGTGTTGAGTTGATATACCAAGTATCTGGCCATTTGAGCAAATTTCTATTCACTTTGACACTAAGACTTGTTTTTGAACCAAGCACTGAGTTATGAATATCAATTTGGTCATCTGAATAGCTCCATATTAATCAAATCTCAGTTTTTAAGTAGTTAATTTTGATATGACGCTTAGTGTCAACTTAACAGTTGAGCAACCAATTGTGCGAACGATTTGGCGTTGAGCGGTGACAAGGTACCGCTGAGAGTCTATTACCACTCTAGGTCTAAAACCAATTTAACACTTTGTCACTAAGCGACAGGTTGGTCTCGCCGGGGTTAAATATGTTTTTCGTCCCTTAAGTATCACACAATTTTGGGTTTAGTCCCTATTCGAAACTTTGATGGTTTTTAGTCCTCATAGTTTTAAAACTCTTAATATTTGTCCTTAAAATTGGACGGCGTTAACTTTTAGTAGATGTGGCAAACGCCGAGGCCACGTCTTATGCCAGCTTGCCTCTTCACTCTCTGCTACTTTGCTTGTGCCGTTCGTCTTCTCCGGCAGAGCAGAGCCACCATCGGACAAGCCGCTGTCCGGACCTTCCGCTGCATCGCTGGCGACACCAATCGCCACCAGGACCATTGCCAGCCGCAGCGTCAATTTCTCCCTCCTTGTCGTTTCTCTGCGCGCGAGAGAGAAGCTCTCTCGTTCCTCCGCCAATCGCCGCCTGAGTTAAACCAGAGTTAAACCATTTTCAGTTTCTCATCAGAGTTAAACCATTTTCAGATCCTCATCAGCTCGCGGTTATGCAAGATAAATCCCGAAATCATAGTAGTAGAAGAAGAAACATCACATAACAGAGAGGACGAACGACAAAACGAAAGCAGGAATCTCAAATCCAAACCTACTAATTAACTATCCACGACCACCATTGGCAACTAGAAGAGGATCTATAAATAAAACCAAAAAAAAAAAGTCGTATCGAACCGGTAATTAGGCCAGAGAGGACGATGCCATTGCCATATATTCGCTTAAATCGAAACCTCATGGTTTTATTTTCCTCGTACCTACTTTTTTTCTCTGGAATCTGTGTAAACGAAATAGAAAATGAATTAATCAATTAATTAATTAAAGCAATTAAATCTGCCGGTTGTTTCTCTTGCACATTCGGTCGGCCTCTCTCTCCTCGAGTAGCCTCCCTTCCTCTCTCTCAGGTGGCGATTGGCGGAGGAAAGAGAGCTTCTCTCTCACGCGCGGAGAAACGACAAGGAGGAAGAAATCGATGCTGCGGCCGGCAATGGTCCCGGTGACGATTGGTGTCGCCGGCGACGCCTTGGACTGAGCAGAAGGTCCGACATAGCGGCTTGTTTGATGGTGGCTCCGGAGAAGACGAACGTCACAAGCAACATGGCAGAGAGTGAAGAGGCAAGCTGGCATAAGATGTGGACTCGCCGTTTGCCACATCTACTAAAAGTTAACTCTGTCCAATTTTAAAGACTAATATTAAGAGTTTTAAAATTATGAGGACTAAAAACCATCAAAGTTTCGAATAGGGACTAAACCCAAAATCGTGTGATACTTACGGGACAAAAAACATATTTAACCCGTCTCGCCGACTGAGCAAATGTATGAGAGCTCTGGTGTTGAGCGCTAGAATTAGCATTGTGTCCTCTCTTTTGAGAGAGCTTTGGCACTAAGCGCTAATATGATATTCTGTAATAATTGGAAAACACTAGAAAGGGGGAGGGTGGGTTGAACAGTGTCGTGAAAAACTTTTCGCCAAAAGGTAGTTTAACAACTTTGTCAAATATTAAATGGTTTACACAAGTTTCTCAAAAGCTTGATTTATGAAGTTATATTTAAACTGCAAGTTCAAAGATAAAATGTTTTTCAATTGTTTTGAAACATCTACTATAGTGTTTTGAGAAAGACAACTCTTAGTAAAGACAAAGTTTAGTGACAAGAGCTTTTTTAAACAATTGTGGTAATAAGCAACTATAAAGTTTGTAAGTAAAACATTTCGCAAGACTGAAGTAGTATACACACAATTATTTTATACTGGTTTACTCCTTTGAGCTAGGTCCAGTTCTCCTCTAAGACCTCTTAGAGGGTTCCACTATAATCTTTAACAAGATTATAATTGAGTATTTAAACCATTCTTGCTATAACTTAGTCAATCCCAGTAACCTCGTTACTCTGACTAGAATCGAGTATCAGCCACTCCTAATTGTGCAATATTCTTTGTTAAGACAAGATCATCTAAAAGACTAGACCATCTAATGTCCTCATATGTTTTGAAGCTTAACAAACAACAATAAACGGAATGAGTATTTAATAAAATGTTATCTTAGTGAAAAATAACATTGTTAAGATATAAATGTTATGTGAAAAAGCTTTATGAAATCTAAATGAAAAGCTATAGTAAACGTGCTGATATCTCAGTAAACGTATCAATAAATAAGACTTCATAAGAGAGTCTTGCTAAATGCTCTTGCTATATTTTGTTAAAGAATGTTAAACGCCCCTTCATTATATCTTGCAAAATAATGAGAAATGATGTTTCTAGTAAATGCACAAAAGATATAAACATTGCTTAAGAAACATGTGTTGAACAACATCTTGCTAAACACACTCTTGAGCTAAACTATGATCACTAAACAATGCGCTATTAGTAAATATTATGTATAGGCCAAATGGTACTCTGTACCCAACGACTTTTTCATCATACGATGAAACCCTTATGAACTAATTGATATCTCTAAAGAGAAGCTTCAACGATCAAATATTTCTTAAACGATAGAAAATTTGAAAATCACTTAGTTGTTTTGAACACACATTAAAAGCATTAAATGCACAATGTTTCAAAACAACAAAAGTGATAAGAAAAAAGACATATCTACCCGCATGCATATCTACTTTAATATTTGTAGATCACCTATGTCAAGTATCCACATGCTCTATCATATAAAAGTAAAAAGTGGATGTTAGAGACAAAGAAGACATTCACGGTTCTCACCATCAAAAGTTGCGCTAAAGAGTTCGTACAACCTACTTTTGATAAAGTATTGAAAAAGCTTCTCTGCTTTGATAACTTGACTTTAACATATGACTACTACCTACGAAAAGGATAAGAAGATCCGAAGATCAAGAACAAGCACTATCTAACGAATATTTTCTCATGAAGTCTATAAATTGAAAATCCTTGAAGTGAAGATCAAGAAAATAATAGGTGGATGAATACAAAAGAATTCATCTGAAAATAAAAGAAAATACAAAAGAAGGAAAATACTTTCAACCTTCATTGAATCATAAGCTTATACTTGTAAGAAGAGAGAATACTTAAAAAGAGTTTGTTATATTGAATTGTATTATAAACACATCCTGTTAGAGCGGTGTAACAAAATGGTTAGCGTGTACAACAAATAAGGAGAGGATGAATTGGTTTTTTATCGCAAATAATACCTTTAATAATTTTTTCTTATAAATTCAATTCCTTAACACCAAATTAAAAAAATAAAAGAGTAAGGAAGAGAGAAAATTGCACATGTGATTTTTATACTAGTTCGGATCACACAGATCCTATGTCTAATTGTTAATCTCAAACGAGAATTAACGCATCACAATCATAAACAAAAAATCTGTTACAATCACAAAGAAAATAACACAGTTTAAGGTTAGAACACCTCTCTTGTTACCACAACAGATGAAACTCACTTCCCCTGAAACCCACAAGGGATGAACACCTCCTTCAAATGCTTCATGAATGATGAACACTTCCTTTGAATCTTTACAAAGAATGACACACTTTAACTCAACAAAAACAACAACACTCAATCACACTCCCAGTGAAAGTTCTCCGTCTATGCCAACATCAAGTTCTCAAAGCCAACACATAAGGGTTACACAAACCCTAGAACACTTATCACAACATACAACAGATAAGAATTTCGAATACATAGTATTTAATATTCTAGAATGATAGTCCCAATCCAATTTATAGAGATCTCACTCAAGGATACCTGATGGAAACCTAATTAGGCAAACCATCCAAAGGAGTACTAACTCATGCTAAGTCTAGGAAAGGGAAGTTGAAGAAGAACTTTTAAAGGCTCTTTCTTAATTTTCTTTCTCTATGTCTTAGAAGGATTCCTCTTTTGATACTATATGTTTGTTTTGTTTTGTAGGATACAATAAAAGCAAGAGCCATGGTCAACCAATCAGATTTGGGAAAAGCACTTCAAGGGATCACTACCAGGGCCGCTCCAGCGCCCTCAGACAGGGGGGCTCCAGCTCAGATGCACCACATGGACTTCCTGGCTCACATGCGCTCCAACGCCAGCGCAGCAGCCTGAAGCACGTTTTGGGAGCATTGTACATGTGACCCAACATGCTTCACGTGACCCAACTGACTTGGCCTCCAAGCTCGTCTTTTATTTTGAATTTTGGAGGGAATTTAGCTCAGAATTGAGGCCCTTCTTCACCTATAAATAAGAGGGCCTCCCCTTTGTATTTTCTCACTTTTGAGCTTAGTGAAATACTGCAGAAATTGTTTTCCAGCCCTATTGCTCGAGTCACTCCTTCTCTTCACTTTCTCTACCCTTTCCTCTAGCTTCCTTCCATAGTAGAAAGACCTTCTATGCTGACAAGTCTCAACCACACACTTCACTTCACCTTAAACACTTCAAACACTTCACTATTTTCCGTTGTCCGCTGCACCTATTTCCATGGCTGTTCTACTCGGGTTTGGAACTCCTCCTTGCGTGAATCCAGCTGGAATTGGCTTCCATCAAGTGGTGCATTTTACTGCATAAATGGTGTAGCAGAGGTGATTTTGCGAAATCTGCTGATTTTGTGTTGTTTAATAGTTTGAGCAAGTTTAAGTTGATGATTTAAAGTTGCTAGCACTGTTCATTTGGTCAAAACTACGCCTATATGCAGATTTGCACTTTAAACCATCACTTATTGAGTAAAAATGGAAGTGGAATGATGATTTTGAGTTGCCAATAGTTTATAAGTTGTTTCAGAGTTTAAACACACTCAAAATCATCAATTAAAGTTGCTTTAACTGTTAGTTGTGAGTTTAAAACACTTTCACACGAAATTGAGTCTTAAACCACCATTTCAGTCCACTTCTTCTGGTGCAGGGAACATTTTCCAGCCACTGTTTGAGATTTTCTTTAATCAAATTCATTTCTGGATTGGTAAAAGCTGGTTCAATGTTTGAAAATGAAAATTAATGATCAAAAGAAGAATAATCAAGTGATAAAAAGCTTACAGAACCATACAATCCAGTTTAGAGGCTCTAAAACTCAAAAACTCAAAATCTGAATTTCATTGGGGTATTTTATCAAACACCTTTGCAAAATATCAAACAGTTTGGGTCTGGATGGATTTTGATCTGCGAATATGATTTTTCTTGCTTTCTTCATATATTCTAGTGCCTTTGTTAGGTTTCTTTTGTGTGCTTGCTTTTATTTGTGTGCTGTTTCAATTGGTTTCCCTATTTTTGGCCTAAAAACTATCTATTCCAGCCATTTGGTTTGCCAAAAATCTGGTGCAGTGTTCTGAAAACTGGTGCATAATTTTAAAACTGTTTGGTGTGTTTTCTGGTGAATTTTGGAGCAGTTGTGACTTCTGATTGAGGCATCCAGAGGCAGAAACCTACACCTACTATGGTAGCCTTTTAGGAAGTGGTTAGGGGATTGAAATTGGATCAAGGAGGAGGACTTCACAGTAGCAAATTCTCCTCTGTCCAGCAACTGCAGTTTGCTCTTCCAGCAGCATTTCTAACTAGGAAAAGCTCCACTCACACACTGTTTTTGAGTGGCACATTGCAGCAGCCAAAGATTGAAGCATACACTTGTTTTAGGCATTATTTTGAGCTTGTTTGAACCTTCATATCACGAAACCTATGTAGTTTAAATTTCTTTTTGATTTTTGGCTAAGTGACTTGGGAAAATGCTCTTGAAGGAATTCCAAGATCACATTTGAACATTGTAATAGTGTAATTTCGTTTTCTTAGTGTGAAAGTGTGTCAAGGGGCTCCAAGTGTCACTTGCACTTTCACTTAGGGTCGTCTAGCATTTACATTTTGCATCTTTATTGCTTTCTTTAAATTGTTTGTTTGATTTTTTTTGTTTTTTGTTTTAAGTCTCCGTGGTATATAGGATTGCATAGCATCTAGATAAACCTTCTTTTGGTTTTTAGGAGCATTTCATTAACATTTGAAAATATTTTGAAGAATTTCTACTAAGAAACTAAGGTAAAAGATAACTCTAAGGAAACTCTGGCTAGGAAGAACTTGGTTTCTAAGCTTGTCCATTTGTGACTCACCTCTTCTTCCTGGGAGCTACTTGGAAACATTTTTTACCTCTAGAATCTCTTTACAAAACCTTCACCAAAAACGAAGAAAGATTGTGAAAATCTTTTCATTCATTACTTGTGCAAGTTTTTGAAAATCTTGTGAAAACCATTTTTACATACTTGACAAGGATGAGTCAATCTAGTGTCCAAGGAAGTGTGAGACCTAAAAGTGAGAGCTTACAACTAAGAGAGGAATTTGAGCAAAAGTTCCAACAAAGGGACAAAAAGATTAATGAGCTCAAGGATATGATTGGTCAACTTTTGATCAATCAAGACAAGGGTAAAAGGAAAAAAGGGTCTACACATAGAAAAAGAGAATACCTTGGAGATACATCCTCTCCACCTAGTGAACCTGAGCATTATAGTAGTCATCACAATGATGATCACTATCAAATACCTCCTAGGAGATATCATAGAGTGAGAGAGCATCACCCGAGGGAGCCCAAGAATGATCTTCCTCCTTTCCATGGAAAGGATGATGTGGAAGAATACTTAGAACGGGAGATGAAAGTTGAGCAATTGTTTGAGTGCCACCAAATAGATGATGAGAGGTGGGTAACTATGGCCTCTTTAAGCTTTCAAGGCTATGCCTTATATTGGTGGAAAACCTTGGTCAAAGATCTGAGATTGAGAAACCTACCGTCCATTAGGTATTGGAATGATTTGAGGTCTGCCTTAAGAAGAAGGCATGTGCCAGCTTACTATGATAGGGAGTTAATGGACAAGCTTCATAAACTCCAACAAAGAAACATGAGTGTTGAGGAATATAGGCAAAAGATGGAGTTACTCATCTTAAGAGCTGGGATAAGAGAGGAACCAAGGATAACAATTGCTAGGTACAAAAGTGGACTCAACTATGACATAAGAGATAAGGTAGAACTTTTACCTTATAATGATCTCAATGAGTTAGTCCAACTTTGTGTTAGAGTATAACAACAATTGAAGAGGAAAACTTCCTCTAAAAGAGACTACTCTGATTCTTCCTACCCTAGGAAAGAGTCCAAGAGGGAGGGTGAACCCTCCAAATCAATGGAAGAGGGACCTAGGGAAAAGGAAAAGGAAAAATATTCCTCTGAAGAATCTTCTAAAAATGATAGGGTAAAAGAGACCAAGTGTTTTAGATGTGGTTACAAAGGACACTATGCTTCTGAGTGTCCTAATAAAAGGTCTACTTATATCCTAAAACATCAAGATGAAGATGAAGATTCTTCTAGTGATTCAAATATTTCCATATCTGAGGAAGAAGCCTTACCTTGTGAAGGAGAGTTGTTATTGGTGAGAAGACTTCTTGGAAGTCAACATATAGAACTAGAACAATCACAAAGGGAGAATCTATTCTACATAAGGTGTAAAGTTTTTGAAAACACTTGTTCATTAATTGTGGATAGTGGATCCTCTTGTAATTGTTGTAGTTCTAGAATGGTGGAAAAGTTGGCCTTAACTACTATTCCTCATCCCAAGCCTTACAAAGTGGATAAAAGAGGATGAAGAAATAGTAGTCAAAACACAAGTAAACATACCTATCTCCATTGGAAACTATGAAGAAACAATTTTATGTGATGTTGTGCCAATGGATGATGGGCATGTTCTACTAGGTAGGCCATGGCAATATGATCATAACTCCACTCATGATGGCTACACCAATAAGATAACTTTTCTCCACAAAGGAAGTAAAATAACTTTGATTCCTCTTACACCTCATCAAGTGAAAGAGGATGAAATAAAAATAAAAATGAAAATTGAAGAAGAAAGAAAAGAAAAAGAAAGGTTGGATAAACAACCTTCTAAAGAAGAAAAGAGAAAGGAGAAGAAGGTATGCATGCTTTTAAATTCTACATACAAAGGTAAATAAAGTGAAACTTCTTCTAAAAAAAATCACTTTGTTTCATTATATAATGAAGGGGAATGTTCAAAACAAAGTGAAAGGAAAAATAAAATAAAGGCCAAGGATACTACTAAGAAAATATTTTTCAAAGGTAAAAGGCCTTCGCTTTGTATTCTTTTCCTTAGATACATCTTTTTAATATTCATCTTTGCTATTTGTTGTAGATATATCTTTGATCCAGGAGGGAAGTACTAAACCAAAGTTGTGCTTCTTTACCTTTCCGATTTGAGGACAAATCGTTCTTCAAGAAGGAGGGTATGATGGAAACCTAATTAGGCAAACCATCCAAAGGAGTACTAACTCATGCTAAGTCTAGGAAAGGGAAGTTGAAGAAGAACTTTTAAAGGCTATTTCTTAATTTTCTTTCTCTATGTCTTAGAAGGATTCCTCTTTTAATACTATATGTTTGTTTTGTTTTGTAGGATACAATAAAAGCAAGAGCCATGGTCAACCAATCAGATTTGGGAAAAACACTTCAAGGAATCAGCACCAAGGCCGCTCCAGCGCCCTCAGGCAGGGGGGCTCCAGCTCAGATGCACCAAATGGACTTCCTGGCTCACGTGCGCTCCAGCGCCCTTAGACAGGGGGGGCTCCAGCGCCAGTGAAGCAACCTAAAGTACATTTTGGCAGCATTGTACATGTGACCCAACATGCTTCACGTGACCCAGCTGACTTGGCCTCCAAGCTCGTCTTTTATTTTGAATTTTGGAGGAAATTTAGCTCAGAATTGAGGCCCTTCTTCACCTATAAATAAGAGGGCCTCCCCTTTGTATTTTATCACTTTTGAGCTTAGTGAAATGCTACAGAAATTGTTTTCCAGCCCTATTGCTCTTGAGTCACTCCTTCTCTTCACTTTCTCTACCCTTTTCTCTAGCTTCCTTCCATAGTAGGAAGGCCTTTTGAGTTGAGAGGTCTCTACACACACTCCTTCCATTAAAAACACACCAAAACATCATTCATCTACTTCCATTCCGCTGCACTTTCATGGGTTGCTGTTTGGAGTTGCAACCTGCAAGTTCTAGGCCTGACAAGCTGATGACAAATTTATGAACACCGAAAAACGGCGCCAAAAACTTGTTTAACCCTCGGCAAGTGTGACCGAATCGTATGAAGTAATAAACTTGGTAAGACCAAGTATCGTTCTCCCAAAGGACTCACGACCTAGTTAGTTATATGATTTCTTGATTATTTAAGACTTGTGAACAAATTCTTAAGGTTTCAAATGCAAAAGACAATACGTAAACATGTATGCATGAGTTTGATCAATGGAAAAGAGGAACACAAACACTGAACGAATTATATGGATGAATATGTTGTTGGGGTAATCAATTTCATCTTATCCACTCTCATATATTTAGGAATTCATCATTCTTTTCATCAATGTTAATGCCACTCTCTAAATCACCTTGCGAAGAAAGTCTATCCTTAATTACGAGTTCATACAATTCCTAGCATCCCTAATAATTAATTCTGAAGCACAGAAGCTTAAAGGCAACCAACCCTCATATCCCTATGTCTAGGCAATATGCTATTGGGAGAATATCCCCGGATCTAGATTTCCCCGTATGTGTCCATATCGAAAAAATCAGTAATCATGACATTGAATGAGTTAAACAATGCATGCTTTGAGCAAAGAGGAAAAACCCTAACTATTAATGAAAGAAAGCATGTATCTCAAATAAGATGTTTAAACACAAATTCCATATATGAGAGCTTCAAAAGATTATATTGATTCCCCAACAACAAGAAGAGTTTAGTTCACCATATTCATGGTGAAACTAGATGAAATACAATGAAAGAGTGAGATAGAACCCTGGAAAGTTGAGTAGGTAGCCTTAGCATCTAAGATCTTCCTCCAAGGGGTGGAAAGGTGTGTATTTTCTTCGTCCTCTGCCAAAGATACAAACCCTAGGAAGTCCTAAAGCTTATATACTATTTGAAATATTACAGAAAAGTGGGCCTAAGCTCAAAATAATACCGCTCAGCGGCAAACTACCGCTCAACGGTAAGTGCGTATGTTGATTCTTCCCCTCAACGACATTTTCACCCCTTTGCGGAGCCAACGGGAGTTCATTAGTGCCGCTCAGCGGTAAACTGGCGCTGAGCGGTACTTGCGGCTTCTCTTCTTTTGCACTTTTTAAGTTCTTTTTTGATTCCGTCTCTATCCTTCTTCATTTCTTTCATCAAATTCACCTTAAAACTTGTATAAAACACTGAAATCAAGCATAAACCTGTCCAACTCTCTTATTTCCAAAAATATGAACAAAAGCATGATTCCAAGCTAGTTTCTGAGTGTTAAAGGTTGCTTTTAGTATCAATTTTTAGCATGAAAATAACAGTTTTTCAACTGTTATCACAACCCCAAACTTAGAACTTTGCTTGTCCTCAAGCAAACAAGATGTAACTCAATCTTCTACCAATCAATACAATGGTTCACTCCATTCAAAAATCCTCTTTTCAATATAAGTACTTCAATTAAGCTCATGACAAAGACTTCAATCAAGACATGCAGATGCTTTAATGTTCACACAATCACATAATATCCAACAAATGCTATTTTTCATGAATGATCAGTCAACTAAGCATGGATGTTCATGTGCTCATGGAATCTTTCCTCACTAGATAAAGTGTTTCACTCAAACACACAAGTGTATAAGAGGTAATCACTCATTCACTCTACTATCACAATGTCACATGAATTAACTTTGCCTTTCATTTAACCGTAATCAAATACATTCACAAGCATGCATCATCACAAGGACTTTTCAATGGCTTATAATGTGGTTGGGCTAACAAGAAAATTGGTTTTTCTAGATCACAAAACCCTTGAGTTAAGAGAATCATATAAACACCATCATTCTTACTTATTCCAACTTTCCTTTGCATTGAGCTTTGCTTTTTCTTCTCTTTTCTTTCTCTTTTCTTTTTCTTTTCACATTCTTAGTTCTTAGCTCTTAGCTCAATGCTTTCAATTTCCCTTTCATAACTTCCCAACAACCCCAAACTTGAACATTTTTCAATACCACAAAATATTTTCTACTTAACTCAAGGTAAAGCTTTTCACAAGGGGTTTTCAAATTATGTTCAAGGCTAAGGGTTCAAATGATAGAACACATAGTGCTCTCTTTTAGTGGGATAAATTCATGCATTTGGCTAACAAAAGGGTTACCAACAAATGGCCTTGATCATATGATGAAAACAAGCAATTGATTCAATCATAGAAAACCTGGGCAAAATCATTCATGCTTTCAAAGTAATAACATTCAATGACAAAAACTCTGGATCTCAAAACCTCACATATAAGCTCATTCCCGTTCCACATATACACATCCTGCTTAGTATCATAATCACACAACATCATGCATTTGTTCACAAAGCTTGTGAGTCACCTATATAAGCATATAATGTGCACATCCATCAATCAATATCAAAGCATCATCACACATTACTTATCAAACAATAATCATAAGCAAACCATCATAACAGACCAAGTTCAAATTGAGTACATGAAACCCTATTCTAAAAACAGAAGCAAATAAGTTAAGAGCATAAAACAAATCCTGCTTTAGTGTTGATAGCATCCATCAGTCAATGCTATCTCAGCTCCTCATCAGTTTGTGCTGTCATCTGTATCCTCTTCCTCTTCCTCTTCCTCATCTTCAGCATCCTCAAATGCGTCATCCTCAGCATCATCAACATCATCTTCATCCATGGCTAAAGCTTCAGCTGCTCCAGCTTTGTCGCCTTGGGCCTGCTCTTCTGGCCAAGCTATCACATTATGAAACTCATCCATAGTCCACCTGTGTGCTGGAGGTGTATCATACATTCCAACAATTATCTCAGCTGTGGCCACCTGCCCTCTGTGGATAGACTACAACTGTGCACCTATAAGAGACATATACATGTTCCTCATTTGGAAAGGCTCTGCTTCATGTGTCTCTACAGATGCCTGACTTTGTGCTTGTCCTCTTTCTCTGTGAGTACAACGTGGTGGGACTGGCTGAGCTGCCTCCTCACCTCCACAGTATTGTCTGTAATAGGCCTCATCAATTGCTTTCCTTGGCCTCTCAAATGGTGGAGCAGAAGTATCCACCCCAGCTATCTTGCACAGGTGTGTGATCAAAGAAGGATGTCCTAAGGGTGCTTTGATGTTTGTTGTGTTAGCACACACCCTTATCTCATTAGCTGTTACCTGTCCAATATTGACATTCAAGTTCCTGATCGCACAGTAAAGGAGGAGTGCCCTGCTAAGAGTGATGTCTGAAACATGAGAACATGGCTGAATGTTGGCATGAGAAAATGCCATCCAATACTTTGCAAGAGAATTCAAGTTAGTCCTCCTAATATTCACCACAGAACCAGTTCTGTTTCTCTGAAAATGTTCTCCAGGTACACACAGAACACTCTCCACATCATCAAAATCAATGCCTTCTTCCATACATAGAGCAAACTGGCACTGCTCACCAGCCCATATAGTACCCAAGAAGCTGTTGATAGAGTTAGGATCATACCTAATAGCGTGGCCTCTGACATAGCCTAGGTAATCCTCAGCCGGATAATCACCAATCTTCCTTGCATTGGTGTAAAATTCTTTCACCACAACTATATTGGCTGGGGCAGGGTATGTGGCTAACTTCCCCCAATTCCTTCCCAGCAGTTGCTCTCCAAAATGAGGAGCAAAGTTAGGTATCATTCCAACTTTCCTCTCCATAAGGAGCCTCCTATCTTGGACTACCTTAAAATGCTTCTCATGTTTACGAGATAAGAACCTACTAGAGTGGGGTTGTTCTGGTTTCTTTTCTTTCCTTTTGGATGCCATGGTCTTCACTGTTTTGCCTGAAGAGGATGCCATTCCTACATCAAACACAGAGTACAAAACCATAAGACATATTGTTAATCATTAGTAAACAAAAAACAACATCCTATATCCATGTTAAAGCACCGTTGAGGGTCAAAATTACCCCTCAGCGCCACTAGTGCATCAATCCAGTACAAAATTCAGCCAAAAATCAAAGTCTGTCAGAGTGCCGCTCAGCGGCAATTTAACACTGAGCGGTGAGTTTGCAGATTTTTGAAAAATCTCTTTTGACCTTTCCTAACTCCACCCACATACATTTTTCATGCTTCCAGATCAAAATCAATCAGTTCAATCGGTTCAAACATCAATTAATTCATCAAATCATGCATAGGAATCAAAACCCCTAAAACTTCATACTTCAACAATCAAGTTCATGTTCAAGAACCCTAGAATGAAAAATGTTTGACTTACTTGGGTGGAGATGCTAGATGAGTAGAGAATGCTTTCAAATTGTGAAGAACAATGATGCTCTCTCCCAACTCCAAACTTGAATGGAAAACTAGTTAAAAGTGATGGAAGGGAGATTTTCTCAAGAGGAATGAAGGGAAAAATGTAGAGAACCTTTGGCAAAGTGTTTAGGAGTGTTTGTGCAGAGAAGAATCTGAAAATAGAGGCCAAAGCGCGACTTAGGGTATAAAAATACCCCAATGGGCTCGGGTTCCGCTAAGGGGCAACTTAAGCCCATTTTGCGACGCCACCGCTCAGTGGCACTTTTATGTTGTGCTTTTCTTCTTCCTAGCTTAACCTAGGTGCCTTCTACTCATGCCCCTCACTTGCTCCCTGTAATTAAATTCTCAGATCACTCATGCATCCAATTTCCTATCATGCAACTAAAGTAGAACAAACAACAAAAATACAATCAATCAACTGGGTTGCCTCCCAGGTAGCGCTTGTTTAACGTCACGAGCCTGACCCAAACATCCACCAACACCCATCAGTATGTGTCAAACCTAGTATCTTTCAGTAGATACTCAACCACCTAGCATCCTTCAGTAGATGCTAGAACCAAAAATTTACAGAAGTAATGTCCAAATTTATAAAAACCAAAATAAAATCAAAAGAAAAATTGTCCTCAAATCACTCGAATGCCTTCCATCAAGCGCTCTTTTAACGTCACTAGCTTGACCTAATAAAGCTCATGTTCCTTCTTCATGGTTGATGTTCATATCACACCAACTCATCAACTGCTTCCGGTCCACTTTTCTAACTCTTCTGAAATGTGGATACTCTATCTCTATCACCTCATTTTCTTTGTAGTCTTTCACAACCCACAACTTGTTTTTGAATTTCATAGGTTTACCAAGTTGGAGTCGTTCTTGCATCTAGTCATTATGGACCTTTCTTCCTTTCCCAATCTTTTCTTCTTCCTGTACCTGAAACAAAAAACAATGTTTACCTTTGACCTTTTGCTTTTCATCTACAGGGCTAGTCATGAGTACATCTTGATATGTAGCTTTATGACTAGCTTCTTCCTCCTGCATCTGCCTTTCTTCTTTGAAAACATCTACAACAAATCTTTCTTCTCAGTCTTGGAATACCACTATGCCTTCATCCACATCAATGATGGCTTTGGCCATTTTCATAAACGGTCTTCCGAGAATAATGGGTATCCTTTCATTCTCCATCTCCATCACCACAAAGTCCACCAAGAACTGTAGTTTGCCTACACAAACTATAACATCCTCTGCTATACCATAGGGATTCTTTGAGGATCCATCTGCCATTAATAAATTCATCTTTATAGGCTTCACATCAAGATCACCAATCTGTTCAAGTAAGGAATAAGGCATCAAGTTAACACTTGATCCTAAATCAAATAAAGCCTTCTTTATCCTTTTCTTCCCTATAGCGCATGGAATGGAGAAACCTCCTGGATCTTTTGCTTTTGGAGGGAATGGCTTCTTTTTAACAACTTTATACTCCTTTGTCTCATCATCTCTACGTCTTTTCTTTGTAGAGACTTCTTCCTTAGGCTTTGTATAAACTGCAATGTGCTGTAATATCTCCTTCCAAGGTACATCATTATCCAACATCTTGAATATTTCTGTAAAATCAAATTGTTTCTCATGATCTATTGGAAAAGGAAGAATTTCTTCACTCTTTATCTCTCTTATCTCTTCTTTCTCTTTTCTCTCTTATCTTTCTTTATCTCTCTTTTTTCTCTTTTCTGTTTCTTTTTCTCTCTTTTTTCTCTCTTCTTTTTCTTTCTCTCTTTCTAACTCAACTGTTTCAACATTTACACTCACTAACATCTTACATTCTTCCCTGGGGTTAACGTCAGTATTAGCCCCAAAATTTTTGTCAGGCCTTTCTTCCAACTGCTTAGTAATTTGACTCATTTGCATCTCCAAGTTCTTAATAGCAGCTTCAGTGCTCTTTTGAGTGGATGTAGTTGTCTGTATGAATTGTTGAAGAGTTTCTTCTGTCCTTATTGATCTTTCATTAAGTGTAGCTATTTGTTGCCATAAGGTTGGTTGTTGCTGTTGCTTGTTAAATTGCCCTGATTGTCCAGCTTTCCCACTTTGTCCTTGACCAATACTTGGGTGTGGTTTCCACCCTTGATTGAAATTCCCCTGACGGTATGGAAATTGATTGGCCATGAAGTTAACATCCTCTAAGGCTTCCTCTAGAAAGGCGCATTGACCATTGATATGGTCACCACCACATAATTCACACATCTGTGGTTGAACCTGTGCAACAGTCTTTAACTCTTTTGGCAGTTGTGCAAATGTCTTTGTGAGATTCTCCAATTGTTGAGTTATTAACTTGTTCTGAGCTAACAAGGCATCATTGGATTGCAACTGTAGAACTCCTTTTTGTTGAATAGGAGCTCCTCTTTCACTGTTCAGCTCATTATCATTAGTAGCCATGTTTTCAATTATTTCCGTGGCTTCCTCTGGAGTCTTCCATTTGATATTGCCTCCAGCTGAGGCGTCTAGCATCAACTTGGTTTGTGAACCAAGACCTCCAAGGAAGATTTTGGACTACTTCTACTTCGTCAAATCCATGCGTGGGAGTCTTTCTTAATAGACTTTTGTACCTGTCCCTTGTGTGGCCTAGTGATTCCTCCATGCCTTGCTTGAAAGATGAGATCTCTTGCTTCCCTTTGTTTACCTTGGATTGTGGGAAGTATTTGTTCAAGAACTTTGTCACCACATCTTCCCACTCTTTAAAGCTCCCTTCTGGAAAAGAATTCAACCAAATTAGCGTTGCCTCCTAATGAGAATGGAAACAGGCTAAGTTTGATTGCTTCTTCAGGCACCCCATATATCTTCACTGTATTGCAAATTGCATTAAAGGTTGTGAGGTGCTCGTATGGGCTTTCATGAGACAACCCATTAAATTGGTTACTCTTAACCAGTTGGATTAATGCCGGTTTCACCTCCATATTAGCTGCATTGACCCTTGGTCTTGCTATTCTATTGAAATGCTGAGGCCCAACTACATTAGTGTAATCTGCAAGAGTCCGTCTAACATTATTATTCTCCATCTCCTCAATGCTATGGTAAGAACCTTGTGGTGAAGGTTGTAAAAGATCTTCCGGAGGAGGAAAAAGTTCTCTAGATGTACGGATTCTTCTCCTCCGTCTACTCTCGTCTAAGCCTTCAAGAAGAGGTTCCGAGGTTTTCTTGCTTCTAGTTCGAATTCCTTCCTGCATACACAAGAAAACAAGTCCTAGAAAAATTTGTCAGCACAAAAAGATAGAGAAGATATAAAATAAGAGATAAGAAGATAAAATAAAAACAGAAAAATAAAAATAAAAACAGAAAACAGAAAAATAAAATAATAACCAAAAAAAATAAAAACAGAAAATAAAATAAAATAAAATAATAACCGAAAAAAATAAAAACAGAGAATAAAATAAAATAAAATAAAATAAAATAAAATAAAAACCGAAAAATAAAAATAGAAAATAAAAACAGAAATTCAAATTTCAAAATTCAAAATTCAAGTCAAAGATAATCAATAATCACAGAAATAAACTAGTTAAACCACGAGTCCCAAACAACGATGCCAAAAACTTGATGACAAATTTATGAACACCGAAAAACGGCGCCAAAAACTTGTTTAACCCTCGGCAAGTGTGACCGAATCGTATGAAGTAATAAACTTGGTAAGACCAAGTATCGTTCTCCCAAAGGACTCACGACCTAGTTAGTTATATGATTTCTTGATTATTTAAGACTTGTGAACAAATTCTTAAGGTTTCAAATGCAAAAGACAATACGTAAACATGTATGCATGAGTTTGATCAATGGAAAAGAGGAACACAAACACTGAACGAATTATATGGATGAATATGTTGTTGGGGTAATCAATTTCATCTTATCCACTCTCATATATTTAGGAATTCATCATTCTTTTCATCAATGTTAATGCCACTCTCTAAATCACCTTGCGAAGAAAGTCTATCCTTAATTACGAGTTCATACAATTCCTAGCATCCCTAATAATTAATTCTGAAGCACAGAAGCTTAAAGGCAACCAACCCTCATATCCCTATGTCTAGGCAATATGCTATTGGGAGAATATCCCCGGATCTAGATTTCCCCGTATGTGTCCATATCGAAAAAATCAGTAATCATGACATTGAATAAGTTAAACAATGCATGCTTTGAGCAAAGAGGAAAAACCCTAACTATTAATGAAAGAAAGCATGTATCTCAAATAAGATGTTTAAACACAAATTCCATATATGAGAGCTTCAAAAGATTATATTGATTCCCCAACAACAAGAAGAGTTTAGTTCACCATATTCATGGTGAAACTAGATGAAATACAATGAAAGAGTGAAAGATAGAACCCTAGAAAGTTGAGTAGGTAGCCTTAGCATCCAAGATCTTCCTCCAAGGGGTGGAAAGATGTGTGTTTGCTTCGTCCTCTGCCAAAGATACAAACCCTAGGTAGTCCTAAAACTTATATACTATTTGAAATATTATAGAAAAGTGGGCCTAAGCCAAAAATAATGCCGCTAAACGGCAAACTACCGCTCAGCGGCAAACTACCGCTCAGCGGCAAACTACCGCTCAGCGGTAAGTGCGTGTGTAGATTCTTCCCCTCAACGACATTTTCACCCCGCAACGGAGCCAACAGGAGTTCATTACTGTCGCTCAGCGGTAAACTGGCGCTGAGCGGTACTTGCGGCTTCTCTTCTTTTGCACTTTTTGAGTTCTTTTCTGATTCCATCTCTATCCTTCTTCACTTCTTTCATCAAATTCACCTTAAAACCTGCATAAAACACTGAAATCAAACATAAACCTGTCCAGCTCTCTTATTTCCAAAAATATGAACAAAAGCATGATTCCAAGCTAGTTTCTGAGTGTTAAAGGTTGCTTTTAGTATCAATTTTAAGCATGAAAATAACAGTTTTTCAACTGTTATCACAGGCTTCCATCAATACCTCTAAAAATCTGTTGTCAGCTATTTAACGTGTGATAATCGATTATCCAATTATGGTAATCGATTATGCTTATAATGAGTGCACAACGGTAAAAAACTTGCTTAAAAATTCTTATGTTTGTTCATGATAATTGGTTATACCAACTTATAATCGATTGCTGACAATCGATTATTATAAGTAGATGATCGATTATCCTGAGTATAAAATGAGATTTTTTTGATTCAAAACGATTTTTAACGCAACTTAAGGTAAACAATACATAAAAATCAAAGATAAACCACATCCTATACATAAATATAGTCAATTACAAAAGCTTTCACATAAAACAAGTCTTCATGATGATCTTCTTGCAACAAGAGCACTTGAGACTTGACTTTGAGACATCATCAAAATTTCTTCTTTTCAGCTTTATGCTAACAATCTCCCCGTTTTTGATGATGATAAAAAACTCTTTGATTTATTTTGATTTAAAGCCTTTTATAAGCTGTATTAATCTTTAACTCATACATAACTTAAAGAAAATGGGTTAGTACATAAGAATTAAGCCTCATAAATATATTTAAGTCTTTTAAACATATTCCCCCCTTTTAATCATTATTAAAAAGCGTTGTGTATGACTAAACAATTTCTCCCCCTAAATTAGAGAACTCTCCATTGATATAAACCATAAATAAAAAATAAGACAAGATAAACATTAAGGCAAATTTTTATTAAGGAAAAGAAAACATAACATAACACAACATAAAATGGAAGAGATACAAATTCAAATGAGATGCATGAGAGATGACTAAAACTCATTACTATTTTCATGATCTCGAGGTTGAATTAAGTCCTCCAATGCATTGACCCTATCAAGTATATTATTAAGGAGCCAGTAGACTTCCTCATGCCTAAAGGCTTGAATAAATGACATGTCGAATAATTTCCTATTCAAACCCTCTAAGGAATAAGAATAACTGGCTCGATGTGGTGCAAACAGTCCCGCTTCATCCTGGATGTCCTTCCTCTGGTGGTGTTTGTCTTCATCTTCTGGGTTCCCCACATCATCACGATGGACGTAGGTATTGCCTTGCAAGATGAAACCCAACTGGTAGAGGGAAGAACTCCATATCTAACTTCCAGGATGAGTACTCTAGAATGCCTCAGTTGAGATATCTACGCCCTTGTATTCACAGATCCTTGAAACCAAAAGAGCATAAGAAAGAGGATAATCAGGGTACCTCTTAGCCTTCATCATAGTGTCACAGATGAGGCTTGGCAAATGAATGTGGATCTCATTAACTATCCCATATATTATCATCAAATCTGCCTCCAAACATTGAGCATGATTCGAAGCTCAGGGATAAAGCAACCACACAATTAGATTGTGGATAAGCCTCTCATCACTCCTAAGGCCACACACAAGCAACTGCTTCCTGCATACCTATACCTCAAGATTCTTCAAGAACTAACGAAAGGCCATGGTCTTGTTAAAGCCTTCTAACCCTGGGGTAAGTATCATAACATTTTCATCTAGTTGGATCTAAGCCACGATGGTCCATATGTCTTCATCCAAAATAATGTCTACTCCCTTGACTCTTTTGAAGTGAACCCTATCTCTAGCTTTCAAGAGGAAATAAAATACTCGTGCCAAGTCAGGATAAAATTTACCTTGCATTTCCAGAAGCGACTAAATACACTGGTGGAAGAGAAGAGGTGAGAGTTGGAATCCATAGATATGCAACCAGTTACGATAAAAAAACTTTGCAGATATCAACTTTCTCTCCTTCTAGAACGCAATGAACTGATGTTTCTCCTCATCTAAAATACATCCGTTAAGATTATTTCCTCGAGGCCTTGGATTGGTAGAGGTAGATGGGCAATAACTCCTTCTAGTTGGAAGCTTTCTTCTATTAGCCATGTATAAGGTTGTAGCTATGAAAACTAAGGGGTTGGAACGTAAGATGCACAAGAAAAGAGAAAGATTGCACAAAATGCTTCAAAAATGCATAAAACACTCAAAGTATGTCAAAAGAATCGATTAAGGACCCTTATATATAGTGTATGGATGAAAGATGCAACATAAATGCAAAAAGAGGTTGTTTATATGGCTATATTTCGAACTCCAATAGTCATTTCACATGATAATCGATTATTGTTTCAAAAACCAGAAACCTGAAATTGAAATAATCGATTACAGCTTCCTGATAATCGAGTATTTGGACCTAAGAAAGCTCTACTAGGAGGAATATTCGATCATCATAAGGGGATAATTTATTATTGCATGAAGATTTTTGAAAACATGAAAAATGCAACAAAAAAGACTCTCAAGCAATTTCTAGGATCCCCATGTCCCTCCTAAGCTCATAAAATCTCTCTTTGGGCATTGCTTTGGTGAAAATATCAGCTAATTGGTGCTTGGTATCAACATACTCTATCTCATAATCCCCCTTTTGGATATGGTCTCTTAGAAAGTAGTACCTAATCTCTATATCTTTGGTTCTAGAGTTCATAATGAGATTCTTAGTAAGATTGATGACACTGGTGTTATGAGGCAAAAGAGGTATTTGGTCAAGGTATATATCAAAATCCTCTAATTGTTGTTTCATATACAACTTTTGGGCACAACTATTACCTGCAACAATATACTCAACTTGTATGGTGGAAAGGGCTACACAAGCTTGTTTCTTATAATTCCAGGAAACTAAGGAGCTACCCAAGAGGTGACATGTACCACTAGTGCTTTTTTATCTATCTTACAACCGCCATAGTCTACATCTGAAAACCCTACAAGACTAGGTTTAGCCCCACAAGGATACCACGACCCAAAAGACATAGCCCCCTTAAGTTACTTAAGGATATGCTTAACTGCGCTAAGGTGAGACTCTCTAGGACTACCATGGTACCTAGCACAAACACATACACTTTGCATGATATTTGACCTACTAGCAACAAGATATAATAATGATCCTATCATGTCTCTATATAGAGTTTGGTTTACGGGCGTACTTGATTCATCCTTGTCAAGATAACATGATCTTGCCATATGAGTTTATGCCTCCTTAGCTTTATTCATTTCAAATTTCTTCAAGATTTCCCTACAATATTTAGTTTGAGAAAGAAAGATTCCTTCTTTCATCTACTTGATTTGTAAACCAAGGAAGAATGTAAATCCATCCATCATTGACATCTAAAACTCACCCTGTATAGTCTTAGCAAAATCCTCATAAAGAGATTTGTTAGTTGATCCAAATATAATAACATCAACATATACCTGGGTAAGCAGAATATGTTTTCCTACTCTTTTTATAAACAAAGTGGAGTCAACTTTACCTTTATTAAATTTATTTTCTAACAAAAAGTTGCCAAGTCTTTCATACCAAGATTAAGGCGCTTGTTAAACCATATAGAGCTTTCTTTAATTTAAAGATGTGATTTGGATATTTAAAATCTTCAAAACCAGGTGGTTGCTAAACAAATACATCTTCTTTTAGATAACCATTTAAGAAAGCACTTTTAACATCCATTTGATATAATTTAAATTTCATAGTAGATGTAAAAGCAAGAAATAGGCGTATTACCTCTAACCTGGCAACATGAGCATATGTTTTATCATAATCAATACCTTCTTCTTGTATATACTTTTGTAACAAGCCTAACTTTATTCCTGGTCATATTTCCATCTTCATCCAGTTTATTCTGAACACCCATTTTGTTCCTATCACTTGATGAGTGGTTTCTCTAGGGACTAACTCCTCCACTTGATTCCTTTCAAACCGGTTGAGTTCTTCTTGCATTGCTAAACACCATTGATCGTCTTCTAGAGCTTCCTTGACGTTTTTAGGTTCTAACTTTGAAACAAAAGCCACATCATGCAATAATTTGTTAGGTTTCTACGAGTACTTACCCCTTTTGAGACATCTCCAATAACATTGTCTAAAGATAATCCACGAGGTTGTTGTCATGTATTAGCTAACTCTTCAGGTTAAGGATTATTTGTCTCATTAATTGTTGTCTCCTACTAGTCTTCTTCTTTACCTCGAAACCTTTGTCACATAATTGACTAATACTCAGAAGATTGTGCTTCAAACCTTCTACAAACAGTACATCCTTTATCATCAAGGTATTTGCAAATCTTAAGGATTTTTCCTTTGTTATTGTCACCATATGTGATATAGCCTAGTTATTTCTTTCGGAAGTTTGAAAATTTCTTCCTATCCCCTATCATGTTCCTTGAACAACCACTATCAAGGTACCACATGGACTTCCTAGATTTAGAACTTATCTGCAAAATAAAAAAGAGAACAAGTTATTTTAGGTACCCAATGACTGGGTCCTTTGTAGAGGTGTTAACTTGACTCATGGCCCATGGGTCAGCCCTAACCCATTCTTGAAAAAGCCCCATTTTAGGAACCCCTTCAAGTGGGGCAAAAAAGAGCCCCAACCCCCAAAACCCCCTCTCAAGTTGGTTAGGGTCCGGGTTAAGGTGAGTTTAGCCTCATTATAACAAGTTTGAAAAATATAAACTAGGCTATGTAGAGTTTTATTTCTTTTTGTTAATTTCTGATGAATTAATATGTGATCAGAGTAGTACTCATGCCAATGCATGTTTCATGTTTGATAAATTAACACCTACATCTTCCTTCACTCTAATATTAGCCTTAATTTATCGTCCTCACTTTTAACAAACCCAAAGTTGTAAATGTCATCTAATTTAAGGGCATGTCATAACTCCTTTGGTTATATCATCCAAAATTTAACAATACAAATCATCCATTAGGCTGAAACATTAAACTGAACTACGACCGTTGATATTGATCACTATTATTTTCTTAATTATTTGTTGATCACTGTTATTAATATTTATTTATTTTAAAGAGGGTTTGAGTGAGTTATTGTTACTTTTTCTAATATGTATTTTGTTAGAAAAGAATTGCCTTGTTTCCCTTACCAAGAGGGGAGGGGGGGGGGTGAATTGGTGATCAATAAAAACAATTCGTTTTAAATCTTTTCGCAAACTAGAATGATCTTTAATCTTATCTTGAAACTCAAGCAATCAAGCACATGTAATGAAGGTAAAAGAGATAAGGAAAGAAATACAAACAGATGATTTATACTAGTTCGGCCTTAATGCCTAAATCCAATTTCCTTCCAATCAACCTTAGATTGAAGGTTCTTTCACTATAATGATTTGAGTTTTATACCAAAGGTTTTACAGAGAACTCTCTCAAAATGTAAACACCTCTCCCACTCAATAATCAAATATAGAAAGATAACACCTGCATAAAGAATCACACGTCTTCATTGTAGAACCCTTTGAGAACCCCTCTCAAAGTACCAATAGCCCCTCACTCTTCTTCTTGGCCGAACGCATAGGGAATACCACAATCTAAGATTCCAAAAACGAAGTTTGATCAGTCAAGAGTACACCTCAATAGTGCAGTAGTTGATAAACAATGAAAATCCCAATCTGTTCTTCAAGAAACTTTCAAGATAATCAACTTCTTTGATTCTTGTTTCTTGGAGCGTCTCAGCACACCTGTATCTCTTTTCTCAATTCACTATATCAGATAGAAAAGTATGGAAATCATCAAAAGTCTTAAGAGATGTGTGCAATGCGTCAATTTATAGTTATCTCATCTCAGACGCAAATCAATCGATTACGTTAGTAATGTAATCAGTTACATTAGTAGCAAATGCAACAAAATTACAATGAACACAGTTCTAACTGAATGCACAATTAATGTAATCGATTCGCAATAAATGCTAGTCAACATATTTGAAAAATATGACCGTTATCAATGTTATGAACTAGCCTAAAAACAATTTTCAAATAATAACAAACTTAATTGATTACATAAACAATATAATCGATTAAGCTCCACACTTACAAAAATTCTGAAAGCTTTTTAACTTCAAAAACTCATCACAACACATTTCAAAATGATGTTTGCAAAGACACGAGTTTTAATCGTTTTTACACTTAATGTAATCGGTTAAAACTTGTTGTTTTGCCATAGTTTAAAACATAAGCTGTCTGATGTACTTAATTGATTACAACTTCAATGTAACCGATTAATTCATACATAATTGCTTTTTGCTTGTGGTTTTATCAAATTAAAACATTTAGTATGCATACAAAAGATATAAGCAGTATTATGATCATAGTAGTATGTAGACCAATCAACATATCATCATATGTTTTAATCACAACAAAACATCAACATGTATCAATCACAAATATACATTTCTGTTGTGTCATGAAAACATGTATGTGTTGTTACAATCAGTGTGTTGTCATCATAAAAAACAAACACATAAGGGAATGGGTTCAACACTCATATTGCTCCCCCTATCAACATATTTTATAAATAAATAACATTCTAAGTATACAATTGTTGATAGGGGGAGCAATGTGAATGCTAATCCTAATTCCCATGTGTTTGGTTTTTGATGATGACAACACATATATGTTACTATGACAACAACAAAAATGTGTCTTTATGTTTTATATATATGTTGATAAACTGATTGTTTTGCATACTCACTATGATCATAAATGTGTTTACATCTATTGTATGCATTCTCATGTGTTCATAGGTTAAAACCACTTGCACAAAGCAAATCTGAATGAAGTAATCGATTACACTAGCTTAGTAATCAGTAAGTTCATCAGATAGCTTATGCTTAAAACTGTGTTAAACTACACAAGTTTCAATCGATTACATAAATTATAAAATCGATTAAAACTCATGTCTTTGCAAACACCTTTTTGAAATGTGCAGTGATGTGTTTTTGAAGAAAAGGTTTTAAAAATTGTCGAAGTGTAGGACTTAATCGATTACACTGTTTACGTAATCAATTAAGTTTGATATTATTTGAAAACTGTTTTCAAGCTACATCATAACTGTAATAACGGTCATATTTTCAAATGTTTTGACTTACTGTTAACATGCAATCGATTACATTAAATACTTAATCAATTAAATATGTTGCACTATAATCCTGATATAACTCTGATAAAACGTAACCGATTACATTATTTTCGTAATCGATTAAAGTGCGTCTGATATGAGAAAAACTATATAATAACAAGTTGCACGTTGTATTAACAACTTGTGACACTTTGAGAATTTTCATATCTCTTATCAGAGAGTTTAGAAAGAGATTGAAGGTGCGCCTAGTCCTCCAAGAATCAAGATTCAAAGGTTTTTAAGATTTTGAAGAATTCTTGAAGGCTAGTCTATTGGCTGATCACTTCGGCACAATTCAGGTGTACTCTTTACTGATCAGAATTTGTTCTGAAATCGAGAAGATTGTTGTTTCCCTGTGCGTGTTCCTAGGAAGAAGAACTTGGTGTTCTTGGTACTTTGAGAAAGATATGAAAGGGTTACTATAATGAAGAGGATTGTTCTTTTATAGGATGTGTTAGCTATATTAGATTGGTGTGAGTTAGAGAGGAGATTTACATTTTTACAATGGGTCGTTGTAATTCCTTGTTGTAAAAGCTCAAAATCTTTATAGTGGAAAGTCTTTTAATCTAAGGTTGATTGAAAGAGACTCGATGTAGGCATTAAGGCCGAACCAGGATAAAAAACTTGTGTTTATTTCCTATCCTTAATCTCTCTACTGCATTATTTTGATAATTGTATTATGCTCTTTTAAAGATCATCTAAAGTTTCCAAAAAGATTTAAAAAGAAAGTGTTTGTATTGATTACAAATTCACCCCCTATTGGTAAGAGAAACAAGCCATAACTTTTCTTTCCAACTTTCTTAAATTGAAATATAGTTTCAAGAAAGTTAATTGTTAAACTGTTTTATGTGGCAATGAATTAAGTACTTTTATAAAAATTATATTTCTTTTTTATTTTTAGAAAACTTGTATAGTTTGTTTTTTAGCAATAACTTTGGTGTATCAAATATAATTTGATCATTTTAAAAAACTATAACACTTAGATTTTCAATAAATTAGGATTAAATACATTTTTTGTTGTATTTAAAATGAATATATTTTTTAAAAAAAGACCAATGGGTTGGCCCTAGCCCACATGGCTTTTGTAGATATTTTGGCCTTGTGGGCTTTTTCTATGAGGGGCTTTTTGACCTTGTGGGTTTTTCTGGCCTCAACACAAGTGAGTCAAGGTCAAACCTGTTGGGTATCCTAGTGTGAGTCTAAGTCCCATATTGGATAGAAATAAGAAAGTAGAGTAGTATAAGAAGGTGAAAGATCCATTAACCCATTGTCTTAAGGTTTTGGGTAAAGAGTGGTGTCGATCCCTTATATAGTTGGTTCAGATGTTATTGGTGTTTGTGTAACCCACATGGAACCTCCTCCTCGATAGACCCAACAAAACCATCTTAAGGGAGGCAAATTAACGGGTCTAGTCCTTTGGGTTAGTTAGACAAATAATGTTTTATAATCCAAGTAAATTCTCCACAAGGAATATACCATAATATTTTATTTTACACTTATTTGATGTATGACCATTTTTCATGCAATAAAAACATGTAGCAACATTTGGTTTTCTATAATTAGTTCCTTGCTCGACCCAAATTTTATTGATTCTTTTATATTTATTTTTAATTTTAATTTTATAATTATAATAATAATAATTTTGATTATAATTAGGAACTACTTGATTTTATTTTTATAATTATAGTTAGGAACATTTTAAATTTTATTATCATAATTATAATCATAGTAATTATAATTATTTTTAAGAACATGTTTCACAACCTTTTTGATTTTTGAATTATTACTACTTTTAGCATTAGTTGTTTTATCAAGAGGCTTTTTTTTTTATTTAAACATGAAATGCATTCTTCACTTTTAGCATCTTTACCTTTTTCATAATATATATAAAATTTTATTTTTCAAATCTTAATTTTTTTTCAAGAATATTTTCGTAATTTTATTTTAATTCTTTAAATTCTTTCTTTAATTTCTTATGAGAATTATCTAACTTCTCTGATTCAAATAATAATTCTTTATATATGTCAAGCAATTCACTCTCACTATAATATACATTTTTTCAGAATCGGTAGAGCAACTTATTGGATTTTCAGAGATTTTTTCCTTTATCAATCTCAGATTTAAACACCAAAGTGTTTCTCTTTCCTTTTTCTTCATCCTCGTTCAATCTCTCGAGATCCAATTTATGTTCTTTCAACTTACCAAACAATGCAGCCATTGACATGGTGCTGAGGTTTTGTGATTCACTGATGGCAGTCACCTTTGGTTGCTAAGTCTTGTCCAAAGATTTAAGAAATTTTATATTTAATTCATCATTGTCAAAGAACTTACCTAACCCAATGAGATGATTCACTATATGTGTGAAGCGTTTATGAACATCTACAATAGTTTCTCCCTGCTTCATGCAGAACATCTCATACTCTTGGAATAAAGTATTTCTTCTAGCTCTCCTAACATCATCAGTTCCTTCATGTGCGACTCTCAGCATCTCCCACATCTCTTGAGCATTTTTACAGGATGAGATCTTGTAAAACTCGTCAATAGTTAAAACAAATGATATTATATTATGATCCCTTACGTCATGTTGGAATCTTCTTCTATCATCAACATTCCATTGTTCTCACGGTTTGGGTTCCTTAAAATTATTAGTAAACACAATAGGAACAAAAAGACCATTTGTGACAATTTCCCAAATCTAGCTATCAATAAATTCTAAGAAAATTTGCAATCCCACTTTCCAAAAAGCATACTTTTCTGCAGTAAACAATGAAGGTCTATTAATAAAGGCACCCCTCAATAAAGGTTTGATGTTGCCCTGTCATTTTGAATTATTATCAAAGCAAGCTCTGATGCCAATTGTCAGAGCGGTGTAGTGGAGTGGTTAGCGTGCACAACAAACCAAGAGGGGGAGGAGGTGAATTGGTTTCTTATCGCAAATAATACCTTTTATAATTTTCTCTTATAAATTCAATTCCTCAATACCAAATTAAACAAATAAAAGAGTATGGAAAAGAGAAAATTATACAAGTTATTTTTATACTGGTCCGGATCACACAGATCCTACCTCTAGTTGTTAATATCAAACGAGAATTAATGCTTCATTATCACAAACTTACAAACTATTACAATGGCAAAGAAAATTCTATCTTAATATTTTTATCCTAATTGAATATGATAAGTTCCTAAATAATACATTCTATTGTTTTTTATTATCTAACAATAAAAATATTTTTTAATTTGTAACAATATCTTAAACTATTTTTAAAATATCTAACAATATCTAATAATGATTTTTCTAATTGAATAATTTTTCACCAAATCTTATTATTTAGAAAATTTTTAAAATAAACCCTTTAAATAAAAATAACAATCGTCTTATATTTTCCTGTGATAAGATCTAAGAGAAATACGTAAAATTTTAGTTAAACAAACACAACAACACATTCATACTTATACTTAAAAAATAAAATAAAAGAAATAAACATATATTATGCACACAATAAGAATAAAACATATGACCTCCAATCCATACTCAGGAGCTCTAACCAACTGTGCTATCCTTCACTTCTATAAGAATTATTTTTTTCTTATTTTAAATAACGACTTCCATGACTACCACATTTTCTAGGTATCTAATTTTCATGGGTCTTACATTGCTCGAGTTTTGTAGCGACATGATTTTGCTCTCCTAGTAAAGGCAACTATTGCACCGCAAGAATCGCGAAGATGAAAACCTTGATGCATTTCCACGTTTCATTTAACTATTCGCTATCGAAGCTAATACATGCAACACATGGCGGTGTGTTCAATGGCCTCTTCATTGACCACCACCGCCATCAGAGATGCCTTGTTATCTTCTTTGCAAATCTATTACTTTTGTCTTGATTGGGTGTCAAAGAATTTATTTTCATTATTTTAGTGTTTTTTTCCCTCTACCGATAATTATTTTCACTCTCTACAAGTACCTATGACCTCTTCTTTTACTACTATTTCGTTTGAGCCTCCACAGTATACTACAACTTTTAAAAAAAATTTCAAATGGTATGAGGATCATTACACCTTTTTTTCCACTACTTTCGTTGCATACACTGTACATCTTTTGTTGGCCTTGCTCCTTAAGAAGTGTCTAGGATACCTTAAATTTCATATCAATTTAGACACTTACCATGTATTAAATGATTATATTTATAAGATAAACAAACCTTTTTGGCTTGAAATACAAAATGAGGTATTAAGAATCTAAGTTATATAAATTTTGATGATATTTTGCTACTCTACAACAAGAAAAAGAGAAAATGCAGCTAAGATACAATCACTAGTGTTGACCCAAGGAAGTAGAAAAGACATGACAAAATATTTTAATTTTCTAGCTAAGCACAACCTATTGGAGTTGAGCCATATAAGGAAAGCATCTTTACAAGGGAAGCTAAAACACCAATAGATAAAGCTAATCTTCCAAGAAAACCCCATAAAACAAAAATCTCAAGTGTTGAGCACGAGGACAAAGGGTTGAGCTAAGAAGTAAACCAAGCCGTGAAGAAACCTGTGGCTGAGCACAAATGATGAGGTTCAACATCACCCAAATTGTTCTATAAAAATAAGGCTTTTCCTTTTGTTTTGGCATCCAATTTAGAGAATTTTAGGAATTTTCTCTTCGATATATGTAGCTTAGCGAGAGCCATAAGGGAGGTTCTACAACTCTTAGAAATTAAATTTCACATCAGTGTGAGTAGTTAAACACTCTTGTGGAAGGTTGAATGTAATTGACTATGATTATCCATATTGTTTCTTCTTACTGCTTATTTATGCTTTGTTTCAATAGTTCATGGTTTGATTTATGTTTATTGCTTAGACGAATTGAGAACTTGTTTTATTTAAATGGTTTGGATTTAGTTGGAAAACTAATATGAAATTATGGTCTAATCAAATCATTGCACTCTTGCTAGAGGCTCCTACATGATGTAGATGATGTGTTGGGTGTGAAAGTCTTGCATAATAAGGCAAGGATTCATTCAACCAGGAGTAGAGGAATCACACTAGGTATGAAGTTCTTAGGTTATAGATTGCAGGAATAAGCCTAAATCTACCTTAAAAAGTACTTCCAAGACATTAAACAAAATATCTAATAAGCGTAAAAGATTAGTGGCGATATTGTAGAGGAAGAGGAAATGAAATCTAATCGTACCACGTATTTATTATTATAATCCTCACAACTCAAATTTAAACACACCTTATTGTCAACAACTTGATGCTAAGCACTGTTTCATTGAATCTAGAGGTAAATATTGGATAATCTTAAACAAATCTTGTGGATACAACATTTGATGATACTACTATGCACTATACTTATTGGAATTGGTTGCTGTTAAAACCTCATCAAGTTTTTGGCGCTGTGGTCGAGGATTTGTTCAAGAAACCATTGTTATAAGTAGATTGTTACAAAAGTTGTGTATATTACTAACTGATTTTTATTACTTTGTTAGACCTAGTTTGAATTTTTGGGTTTTGCTTTTGTTTGCCAAGGACAAGGTCAGATGAATCTCTTCTTGATCTAGAAATTGAAAAAATAATAAGAAGGAATAATAGCCAAACTAGATGACAAAATTAATTGGAAACACTACAACAAAAAGAAGAAATTACATCTAGTTTAGATTTTGGTTCTCACACTCAATCAACACCTATGGTAGAAAGAGTTAAGCAATAATGCTAAGAGACTATGCATGCCAACAAGGGCCTACCATTTTTCCAACATTGTAAGTCCTACAAAGGGGATAAAGATGAAACCAACTTTCTTATCTTTGATTTCTTCTAACTAGTTTGTAGGTCTAGACAATGAAGACCCTTAAAATCATCTCGCTACCTTGTATGAACTATGTTGAATCATGGGAATTTCACAAGAAAATGAAGAAGCTACCCACTTAAGGCTATTTCTATTCTCTCTTAAAGGAAAATCGAAGGATTAATTGTAGTCCTAACCAGATCAGAGTTTGACTAGTTGGGAAGATGTTAAAAACAAATTCCTAACTAGAGTTTTCCCCTAGCTAGATATTTGGGAGCAAAGTTAGCCAAGAAAGTAAAGAACCACTATGCGAGGCTTGGGAAATATTTAAATCATTGCTAAGAAAGTGTCCAAACCATCGTTTTGACGAAGTAGTTCAACTCAATATGTTTTGTAGTAGACTAAAACCATAAGAAAAAATGTTGTTACATGCATATGCAAGGTGGCTCTATAATGGCAAAAAAGCGTTGAAGAAGCTATGGAAATTATCAAAGCTTTGGCTACTTGCGACTATCAAACACACCGTGATAAAAGTCAGTCATAAGAAAGGGGGAATTTTGGAATTAGATACACAATTAGCTATACTACCTCGGAACAAACTCATATCACAACAAACATAGGAAGTAAAAAACAAATGGTAAAAATGTAGGTTAAAGAACCTACCAAACTTTCATCTCAAGTTGTGATTTTTGTGTAGGGTACCATCCAATTGGCCATTGTTCAACTACACAATCAACTCAATAGGAGCATGTTAACTACATGAACAATCAAAGAAGGCTTGATGGTTTTAGCAACTATTACTATCATAATTTATGGTGAAAAAATAATTGGAATCAATTTCCTAATTGGATACAAGATACAAGACCCTCCCAAAGACAACTACAATTTATTCAGGCTGACAGGTTAGGAAAAATGGATGATGTTTACAATGCATTCCAATCATTCCACAAACTTAATTCAACCAAAGCAAAAGCAAATGAGAAATCTGGACTCAAAGAATTCGCAGAGTGCATCCTACTCGCAAGGCGAGACAAGAGCACATACACCCCTTAATTCGCTATGCGAATTAACTCGCTGAGGCTACAAGCCTCAGGTCTTGTCGCATAGCGCAACCAGGTCGTTATGCGAGAGCTTAAACAGAGATCGCACCCCCAACCCTCTTCGCTTTGCGCCCCTCTCGCCTTTCGAATTAAAATGACAGTGACTCCAGTCCACCACCAGTCGCACACCGACTAGATTCGCTATGTGAATCACTAGACAGAGAGCAGCACTCTCTAGTCATTCCCACAGCAAATGACCCAGACAATGAACACTCTCTATAGGGACTTACTATGCGAGACAGCTCGCATAGCGACTCTGCATCATCTGCAGAATCATGCACTCACACCAACCCTTAGCATTTCCATGCCATTTCTCCAATTTCTAACACCCTTAATTCATGTTTTACACCTAATTCGACTTATATAGATGTTCCTAATCCTTCCTATTACACTTCTAAAGTGATTACACTCAACTTTTACTCCTCAACATCAATTTACACAACTTGAAGATCCCAAATCCAATTCCACCAATTTGCACTAATTTGGACCAATTTGGTGACTCGAACAAGTCACAATACACTGATTAAGCATGCCCCAACAACCCAAAAACACTCTAAACCTCACTTCCTCTCAAAATGACCTAAACCCTATTAATTCACTCAACACAGTGTATAATTCCCTTACCTTCCATCTGAACACTCATTTAACAGAACCCATACATTAAACATAGCAAATTGCAGATATCCACCTCAACACAACCAAAACCACAGTCATAATTTCCAGCATGCAGTTCTATTCATACATAAAATCTCCTTAAAACATAAATTTAACTGAACAGCATGGTCACACAAAGTTCAGCACATCTACACATTTCATAAAAAATCAATTTAAGAAAGACTTAGCTCCCTTTACCTTGGAGTTGAATAGCAGAACTCACTGGAATGCCCTAACAGTACCTCGAGTTGTGAGAAACCTAGAAAGCACCCTACACACCACCACTTAGTGATTAAGAACAACTCTTAGAGCTAGAGTTTGACAGAAACAGGAAGAAGTACGCTTCTAGTCACATGCAACCAACAGAGAATGCATGTGCTAGGTTCAAGAATGAAGAAGAGGCTGCATGCCGGGATTTACCAACCTAAGACCCGAAATGAATCGGTCTGTTTCGAAGCCCTCTACGTTACGAACGTTTGGGAGCCCCTTGATCGGAGATCCAATGGCTCAATGAAGAGAAATGGAAGAGAGAAGGTAGAGATGTGATAGAGAGAAGGTAGAGAAAAGAGGAAGAACTGAGTTCTATAGAGGGAATGTGGTTTGGTTAATGAACCAGGATATCTGAAATGTGCTTTTAAATGAAAATTTTCTGGTTTCATTAACTTAATTACCCTATTAACTTTCTAATTCACTTTCAGGTTCTTACAATGTCTTTAACTTGCTAATCCAAAAAGGTTTCCTCTCCTTTCCAAATGCATTAGTAGTTAACGTAAATAATTAAATAGTTTACAATTAGAACTTTATCTCGTGACCACCGTTTCCTCCATTTCTATTTTTCACTTTTATAACAGGAAAAAGAATTATATTTTATATAGTATCATTGCAGCCTTTTTTTAAGTGTAAAATCTACTCACAAGGAATGAGAGTATATTATTTACTTTCTCCTATATACATTCAATAGAACAGTTATACTGAAATGGATGTATATGTTAGTAACTAGAACCAAATCTTTGTTTTCCATTAACGGCCTAGTGTTCTTCAAGTCTTTTAACACCATTCCTTTTTTTTTCTTTGTTTGGGTGTAACAACACAATCATTTTTGGTGGCTGAAAAATAACCAAGTTCTTTATTTCAAAAGAAAGTTAATCACGCAGAAAAGAAATTGTAAAGTGAATCTGCATTTTGTTTTTTGCTATCACAACTGTGACATAAGTATAATAGAGTTGAAGAGGCAACTGAGAGAGGTTGAGAAGTCTGAAGAGACAATATCAGTGTACATATGTGTGTATGCCGATGAAAGAGACTTTCCAAACATCTACCTTATATATAAACAAAGTCTTAAGTGCTAATTGGAAGTCACAGGTCTACTCTACAGTTATATGTCACACAACTACATATGAGTCATGACTATTACAATTAGCAGGTGAATCAATTGGGGCCCGCAAGTTCTTTTCTTCAGTAAATTATTTTTACAGTTTTTTCTTTAGGATGGCAGGTGAACATGATAACCCTCCTAAAATCCTAATGTATTACGAGTTTTATAAGGAAACTCTTTTCTACAATTATTTATAAGCAAGAAAAGAAAGTGTATGAAAACAGTAATGTACACTGCTGAGGCCTGAGCTATAAAAAAAAATCAACATTGTAAAGAAACTTCTACGGCTGAAGCCACACATGTACATAGTTGAAGCATTGTCATTATGGAGAGACTGAAATTTTTGGAGAGATGCTTCAAGACAAATTCTTAGAGAAATACTCTTAGAGAATTTTTTTTAGACACTTACCTCCATATTTTAAAGAATATTGTTAGAAGTCTTAAGAGATTATGACTCTTTTGAATTCTTTCTATGTATTACGAGGAACTAAATTTATTAAAGTGTTGAAGCAAAGATGCATTCTTTTTGAACTCTCTTGTATTGATATTGTTTTACCTATCAAAATATATTTTGTTTAGACAAGATTTAATTAGAGAGACTAGATCGTCTAAAGCATATTTGGTTTTAAAGTTTAACAAACAACATTAAATGGAATAATCTTGGGTAATCAAATGTCCAAAATCAGAAAGAAAATCAAAGGTTATTTCTAAAACTATACGAAGCGTTTAAATGCTAAATAATGAAAGAGATAAGTTAAAATGACATGATGTGTTCTTGAGAAGAAAAGTCTGATTAGTAAGAAAATCCTACATACACTTGTCAAGACACTATGCTTAAAGATATATATATATATATATATATATATATATATATATATATATCTATATAGATATAGATATATCTATATAGATATAGATATATATATATATAGATATAGATATATCTATATAGATATATCTATATCTATATATATATCTATATCTATATAGATATATATAGATATCACTAGTACACTAAAGGGAAACGACAGCGGTTATTTTCGCTTATATGTAGCGGTTCCGCAACCGAGACATATACAGACGAGACAAAAAGGGGTAGGTTTTTTGCCTCGGTTCTGAACCGAAGCAAAAAGGTGTGTGATTTTGCCTCGGTTCAAATCCAACCGAGGCAGTAGAGGTTTCTTTTTTTTTCACCATTTGCCATATGAGTTAGCCCTTGGCTATAATCCATCAATGCCTACCACTCCATCTCACACCACCATCATCAAAGATTCCACTACGAAGAACAAAGAACGAGAACGACGTGTTCCCACCACCACCTGCAGAGAATCAAACTCCACCACTCCTGCAGAGCATCAATTAAACATAAAACAACCCAAACAAAATTAGAAAAAGGAGACGGAAGGAAGTTTCCTCCTTCGCTGCGAATCAAAACAAAGAGAAGAAGAACGAGAATGACCGCCCTTGCGCCCCCGCCACGTCTTCGCCGCGCCTCAATCACGCCATTGAAGATCCCTTCGTCGTGCCTCCATCAGAATAGAGAAGAGGAAGGAAGGGAAACAAAAGAAAATGGGAGAAAAGAGAGGAGCGGCGCAACTTCTATCTCTGTTTGCGAAATTTAACCCTAAACACAAGTTATTACCTCGGTTATTTTTTTAACCGATGCAATAAGGGTCTACGGCCTCGGTTCTATAAAGAATCGATGCCGAAACGCTCTCAAAAAAATAAAAAATAATTACAAAAATGTCACCGCGCCAGTTTTAGGCATCGGTTCCTTTTGAACTGAGGCATATACCTTTGCGCAATAATTACAAAAATGTCACTGTACCAGTTTTAGGCATCGGTTCTTTTTGAACCGAGGCATATACCTTGCGCGATAATTACAAAAATGCCACCGCACCAGTTTTAGGCATCGGTTCTTTTTGAACCGAGACATATACCTTGCGCGATAATTACAAAAATGTCACCGCACCACTTTTAGGCATCGGTTCTTTTTTAACCGAGGCATATTCATTTGTGATAACTACAAAAATGCCACCGTGCCATTTTTTTCTTCGGTTACAACTTAACCGATGTCAAATGCGTGAGTTAAAATCTTGTTTTTTTACTAGTGTATATATATATATATATATTCATATAATGATGAGTATAGTAGTGTCTAAGTGAAACTTGTAAAACAATAAGAGCAAAAATCTATATAGTGAAACATCTTTTACAACGGATATCGTTTAAGGGACATATGTGCAAAACAAAAAGATATACCTTTGAGTCTTAAGGACGACTTTCCACCCTTGAGAAAATATGTAATAATAAAGTTTTTATCAGTGCTGTAAGAAAGAGAGAGAGAGAGAGAGCTAAAGCAAAAACATTGTCTAATGAATATTAGCTCTAAACAATAAGATGTGGTCCCAAACTTCTTATAAATGAAAAACGTCTTATAAAAAATATCGTTTAAGAAAGATGTGCAAAACATTAGAATAAGTTCTGAAGCTCTGAAATAGACATATTTATTCTTGAGAAAAGATAAAACATTGAAGCCTAATATTTTATCCAATCAGTGTTGTGTATGAAAATGTTTTATGAAAGGATATCGTCTAATGAAAAACGTGCCAAATAAAAAAATCTTTAAAATTCTTTCCATTCACAAAGTGTCTAACACTTTATATCGTTTGCCAATATTTGAACATTGCACTTAACCAAATGTATTTATTATTGACATGAAATATGATAAAATGTTTTTGAACGAGAGATGATATTTAACGTATATAAACATTGAAAACATTAAATGTCCATTAATGCATGTACTGCAAAATGTTATTTTGCTTGTATGCTTTGTCCTCATTTAATGTGCACATTAGAATTACACAATGGGTTAATAAGAAAAACTACATACGTGGATAAAGATGTTGAGAGAAGAAAATAACATTCTAGGAATGATCTAAGTATAGTCTTCTACTCTAACATGTGGTACAAGCCATGTTTCAATCAAAATATGATAAAGCACTATACCTTTGCATGACAAGACAAGTCAGTGTAATCATCTACCAAAAAGCACTAAGAAGCCTACACTATGGACAACTCCACATTCAACGATCATCTCTTCAAAAAGGGATATATAAAGAAGATCAGCTGAAGAAGAGAATGTTGTTGCTTTTGAAAAAAAATGTAGAAGGATGATTAAAGAAGAATTATAAAAAAGAAAGAAAGTGGAGAAGATAAGAGAAAGAGAGAGAAAAAGTGATACATCTTAGGAGATGTAGAGAAGAGGAGCCGTGAGATTGGATGCGCAGGGAGACTTGGAAGGCTGCTGAAACCAAGGTAACAGTAGCTGGAGCAGCTGCAAATTGTTGTGCAGACTTGGAATTTCAGGATCAGATTGGCTAGGATCTTTGGATGTGTAGCAGCGGATTGTTGGTGTTTAGGTTGAATGGATATGGAGGCTAGCTTGGAGAGATGATTCACAACTCATAAGGCTTCCTAGAGTGGAAGAAAGTTGCAATGGAGATCAAGCTAAGAAGTGACTCTTGGAGAAGGAATTTGCTAAACATTTCAGCAGAAATTCTTTACTACAATCCAAAAGTAATCTACAAGCTTTGCCTATGAGATTTTATAGATCAATCTCAAGGCTTAAGCAAGCAATTTACACGTTTCAGATCTGAACCCATGTGCTAAATGTGTGGCTTCTAAAGAGCTTTATGAAGCACGTGACAAATGAGTTTTATGTGGAGAAAACAATTACTAATGCCGCCCCATAGAATGATAAGCACACCCCTTCTTGTATAGAAATGTCTACTTTACCCTTCTCCATGTTTTGGCAAATTTGGAATATCTTCTTGTTCTCCAATTTTCCATCCAAAGATAGCAAATAGTACTTGACCTTGGGGAGAATACTCATCTTGGAGCTTTTTGGCCATTCCTCTTGTGATGGGTCCTATGGTGTTAGACCTTCTTGTATCATCCCCTCCCTCTTGAGAAGGATTTGCCCTCAAATCCAAAAGGTCTTCATCTTCACTATCAAATCCTGAAAAAGGTTTAAGATCAGATACATTGAAGGTAGCATGAACACCATATTCAGGAGGAAGATCAAGTTGATATGCATTGTTATTAATCCTCCTTATTACTCTAAAAGGTCCATCTCCTCTAGGATTGAGTTTGGATTTTCTTAGTTGAGGAAATCTTTCCTTTCTAAGATGAATCCAAACTAAATCTCCTTCATTGAAGATTAACTCTTTCTTGCCCTTATTATGTTTCTTGGCATATTTCTCATTTTGTTGTTGAATTTGAATTTTAACCCTTTGATGTAAATCTTTGATAAATTTAGATTTAGATACCCCATCTTGATGAATAAACTCAATAGAATTTGGAAGGGGTATTAAATCCATGGGTGTCAAAGGATTAAAACCATAAACAACTTCAAAAGGAGACAATTTAGTAGTTCCATGAACTACTCTATTGTAGGCAAACTCAACATGAGGTAGGTACTCATCCCAAGATTTGTGATTTCCTTTAAGAACTACCCTTAGTAAAGTGGAAAGAGATCTATTGACTACTTCAGTTTGACCATCTGTTTGAGGATGGCAAGTAGTAGAAAAAGATAACTTAGTCCCTAATCTAGACCATAAGGTCCGCCAAAAGTGACTAAGAAATTTTGTATCTCTATCCGAAACTATTACCTTAGGTAACCCATGAAGTTTAACCACATCTCTAAAGAATAACTTTGCAATGTTGCTTGCATCATCTACTTTGTGGCAAGGTATAAAATGAGCCATTTTGCTAAATCTATCTACCACCACAAAGATAGAATCAAAACCCCTAGAAGTTTTGGGAAGACCTAACACAAAATCCATACTGATCTCTTCCCAAGGGGTGGAAGCAACATTCAAAGGAGTATAAAGTCCATGAGGCATTGATTTAGATTTAGCTTCTAAACAAGTTATACACTTAAAGCAATGCCTTTGAACATCCCTTCTCATGTGAGGCCAAAAGAATTTTTCTTTCAACATGCCAAGGGTCTTTTCTACCCCAAAATGTCCCATTAATCCTCCCTCATGTGTCTCTTTAACAAGGAGTTTTCTATGTGAACCTTGAGGAATGCAAATTTTTCCTTCTTTAAAAAGATACCCCTCTTTCACATAGAATCCTCCTTGAGGTTTATTGAGACATTCCTCATAGATATGAGCAAAATCAAGATCTTGTGAATATAATTCAAGAATGTTATTAAATCCAAGAATTTGAGCTCCCAATGTGGCTAATAGATTAATTTTTCTTGACAAAGCATCAGCCACCACATTGGATTTTCCTTTCTTGTATTTAATAACATAAGTGAATTGTTCAATGAATTCCAACCACTTAGCATGCCTCTTTTGTAACTTGTGTTGACTCTTCAAATACTTAAGTGATTCATGATCACTATGAATGATAAACTCCTTGGCAACAAGGTAATGTTCCCAAGTTTGAAGAGCCCTCACAAGTGCATAGAGTTCCTTGTCATAGGTGGGGTAATTACAAGAGGCACCATGAAGTTTTTCACTAAAGTATGCAATTGGGTGTCCTTCTTGTAATAATACTGCACCTATGCCAAATCCTGAAGCATCACATTCTAGCTCAAAAGTTTTGGAAAAATTTGGCAAAGCTAGAATGGGTGCTTGTGTGAGCTTCTCTTTGAGTAGCTCAAAAGCCTTTTGTTGTTTATCCCCCCAATGGAATGTAACATATTTTTTCACCAACTCATTGAAGGGTGAAGCAAGACTAGAGAAGTTAGGAACAAATCTTTTATAAAAGCTTGCCAACCCATGGAAGCTCCTTACTTCTCCTACATTCTTTGGAGGAGGCCAATCTTGGATGGCCTTTATTTTTTCTGGGTCCACATGAACCCCATTTTTGGTGACCACAAATCCAAGAAATATGACACTATCAACACAAAAGGTACACTTGTCAAAGTTTGCAAACAATTTGTGTTTTCTAAGAATTGTTAAAACAACTCTCAAATGATTTTCATGAGTTTGCAAATTTTGACTATATACCAAGATGTCATCAAAGTAGACAACTACAAACTTCCCAATGCAATCCCTAAGGACATGATTCATAAGTCTCATGAATGTGCTTGGAGCATTTGTAAGACCAAAAGGCATAACTAGCCATTCATATAATCCAAACTTGGTCTTAAAGGCAGTTTTCCATTCATCACCTTCTTTAATTCTTATTTGGTGATAGCCACTTTTTAAATCTACCTTTGAAAATATTTGTGCTCCATGCAATTCATCCAACATATCATCAAGCCTAGGAATGGGATGTCTATACTTGATTGTGATGTTGTTGATAGCCCTACAATCACAACACATGCGCCACTTCCCATCTTTTTTTGGTACAAGCAACACTGTACAGCACATGGACTTAGACTCTTTTGAACTAAGCCTTTATCTAGAAACTCTTGGACTTGTGTCTCAATCTCCTTAGTTTCTTGGGGGTTTGTCCTATAGGCTGGCCTATTAGGAAGAATTGCCCCTGGAATGAAATCAATTTGATGTTCTATTCCTCTTATGGGTGGAAGCCCTTTTGGAATTTCTTTTGGAAATAGATCATCAAATTCTTTCAAAAGTTTTTGAATGGTGGGAGAAAGAGTTGAAGTCTTTGGATCACTAGATATGCATGTAAGTGTCCTTGACAAAGAAGAAGGTATGAAGGTTGCTCAACTTGAAGTGTATTGAGTAGAGTCTTTTTGTTTAAAAGTACTTCATGTTGAGTGACCTTAGGTGGTACATTTATCTCTATACCTTCCTTTCTTTTTAACTTTTTCTTTTGGTCATTTTCTTGCTTTCTTAAAATCTTCATTTGTGCTTGATCCTTAGCCACTTGGGTAGGAGTCAAAGGATGAAGCACAAACTTCTTGTCCTTTTGATGGATAGTGATGGTATTGGTTAGACCATGATGGATAGTTTGATGATCAAATTGCCATGGTCTCCCCAATAACACATGACATGCTTCCATGGGAACTATATCACATAAAACTTAATCTTTGAAGTTCCCAATGGAAAATGCCAACTTTACTTGATTCTTGACTATTATATCCCCATCTTCATTTAGCCAATGAAGTTTATAAGGTTTTGGATGGGGTATAATATCAAGCTTCAACTTCTCAACCAACCTTATGCTACAACAATTGCAACAAGATCCACTATCAACAATGAGAGAACAATGATTTTCTTGAATTTTACATCTTGTGTGAAAGATGTTCTCTCTTTGTGATAGGTGTTCAAGACTTGGTTGGTTGCTAAGTATCCTTCTTACCATAAGAAGTTGTCCATCATCAGCATATATTTCCTCTTCCCTTTCTTCTTCCTCACTCTCACTTTGACTAGTTGAGGTGTCACTTTCACTACTATAAATGTCCTTGCCTTTCAAAATGATGTTTCTTTTTGTAGGACATTGAGTAGCTACATGACCCCTTCCTAGACATTTGAAGCATTTGATTTCACTTGTTCTGGTGTGTGAGGGTGTCTCTTTCTTGGGTCTCTCTTCTATTTTGGCTAGAGGTTTAAATGGCTCTTTTTCTTTAAAAATTTTCTTTTCAAAAGTAGGTTGAACTTGAATTCTTTTAGAAGAAGATTTTCTCAAGTTTTGTTGTTCTACCTTTATACACATTTGAACAAGATCATTCAAATCTCTATAAGGTAGAAGTTCAACCCTATCTCTTATGTCAAAATTGAGCCCACTTAAAAATCTAGCTAAAGTAATTTCTGGACCTTCTACTATGCCTGCCCTCATCATATACAACTCCATCTTTTGTCTATATTCCTCAACTGTCATAGACCTTTGTTGTAACCTTTGGAGTTTATCCATGAGTTCTCTATTGTAGTAGGAGGGAATGTGTCTCCTCCTAAGGGCAGACTTGAGATCATTCCAATAGTGGATGGGAGGGGCTTGATGTCTAAGCCTCTCTTGGACCAAGGCAGTCCACCAATACATTGCATACCCTTGAAAGCTTAGGGTAGCTAGAGAGACCTTCCTCTCTTCACTCACTTGGTGGCATTAAAAACAATTGTTCTACCTTCATCTCCCAATCAAGATAAGCCTCTACATTGTCCTTCCCATGGAAGTGAGGCAACACAACATTGACTTCTTTAGGGGGTGGGGGTGCATGAGAATTTCTCCTATGCCTCCTAGAAGTAGAAGGCTGATGAGGGTAATAATCACCCAGACTTAAAGACATCCCTCCCTCTTGAGAGTTTTCACTCTGACTTCCCCTAGACTTACTTTTCCTTATCAATCTCAACTCATCTTGAATAACAGCATTTTGAAGCTCTCTATTGGCTTTCTCTTCATTCATTTCTCTTCTTATTTCCTTGAATTCAATAACTAAAGTTTGAAGAGAAAAATGTTCTTTTTCACTATCATTAATCCTAGGAGAATGCCTTCTAGACATTATGATGGACTTAAATGTTATTCTTGAAGTAAAGACTAGAGATTTTCGCTTGAAAGCAATATTCCAGGTAAGGGAGGTGATTCACTAGGAATGCTTAAGTACCAAGCCTTATCCTTGCCAAATATGCTTCTGGCTACTTACTAGAGTCCTTAGATCAAAATCACTCTTAAATCCACTTAAGTGTTAAAGACAACAAAGAAAAACACAAAGCAAAGAAGGGACACAACCTAAACTCTAAATTCGGACCCCTAAGAGAGCTTCCTATTCGCACAACATATATGCTATCTAGTCGAAAATTGGAAAAACAATTAAAGTGAGGTCTCCTAGGTGAGACTTAGACTTTGGATCTAAGACACACTCACCGCCTACTAAATTTTAGGTTATGAGACTTCTTTGAGTCTAGTTACAAATGAAGGAAGAGCACTTGTGAACTCTAGCACCTCACTTGCTTGGATTTGGAACTTACAACCAAAGAAACCAATGGTAATTACAAAGAAATTTGGTAAATTGGAAAGGAAGAATTTAAAATAGGCTAAGGAAACAATGTGTGCAGCTTTGGTTGCTCTCAAAGAACTTGAATCTACTGGATTCCAAACAATTCTCTCAGCTGCAAAGTGCTTAAACAAAGAAATTAATTTTCTACAGAATAGAACTCTGCTGCAAGTTCACGGCCTTTCCTTCTTCAAGACTCAACTTCAATCACTTTCCTCACCAATTGAACTTCCTTTGATGCTTCCACTTGCAATGAGCCATTTGAATTATAGTTCACCTATCCAACAAACCAGTTAATCACAGAAACTACCACCACAATTGCCAGCAAAATCACATCCAAGTGACAGCAACACCAGGACTTTTGTCAAACAGATGGTGTGCAGAGTGTTCAAAATTCAGAAAGCAAGCAATTAAATGGCTATCAATCACGGTGGCACATCAAACTGAACCTAGGAAGAGTTCTAGAGCGTATTAATAAAGCAAGAAATCAAAACAAACTGCAATTGAATCAAATTTGGAGACAATTAGAGATTGATCAAAACTGTTTGATGAATTGTCTGAATGAACAATCAGTTTGGTGCACCAGATTTCGCAGATTCAAACTTGCACTGGCTAATCAGCTTTTTAATTTGCCATATTTGTTTCTGTTATATTGCCTTTAATATTGAATACACTTGACCAAGCTTTTGCTAACAAGTTTAGATTATTAGAGTGCACAAACACAAATTGTACAGTTAACGTTGTATTATGCAGTTTGCACCAAAAATTGAAGACTAAAAACTGATGGTTTAGAGAGTAAATTTGTGCAGGGTTGTTTCAAGGTAAAATTTCTTTGCATAACCAGTTTGAATTCATCAAATCAAACGTGTTGATACTGAAATTGGATGCAGAAACTTAGGATAACAGATTTTGACTCATTCAACCCTATTTATGCAGCAAAATGAATAACTCAACCACCCAGATTTTAGTGCACTGAATCAAACGACCTTTGAACATTGAAATATGTCCACAAATAGTATTTAAAACTTGTCAAAAGTGCTGGAAATAGTTGTAAAGACGTTCAGCAATGATCTAATACTGAAACTGGATTTAAAAAAGAAAAAAAATAGACTAAGCAAAGCAGTGCAGTTCGGCCAACTGCAGATTGGATGTAATGTGAGTTTTCCAATAATGCTACTAAGCCTTTTGCAGAAGCAATTCAGTGCTTATTTGATGTGCATCAAGTACTAGCTCGGTTTGGAAATTCAATCACAGATCCAATTCATCAATTTCTTTCAAATAAACACAAAGCTATTCTACTGCTCAAAATTCTGAAACTGAGATTGGTGTCACAAATCATGCACTTGAGCTCCCACTGAGTTTTTCATGGCTCATTTAATGTGCAGAGAATGACAACTTCTTCTGTTTGTTCAGATGTAGCAGAGCACACAGTTTATAAACCAGATTTGAAGACAGAACTGTAAACACACATGACTGAACATTACAGGAAAAGATGCTCAAACAAAAAGGACTCAAACAACACAAACGGACCGATTAAAATGATGAGACACAATTAAAATAAAACTAACACACCAGAACAGACTCAAACAGAACCTAATACACCAGAGAATGGAAAGAACAGTGAAACAGATTTCAAAGACAGCAAAAGAGCAGGATGACAGTGTGAAATTTAAAAGAAACACTTAGCTCACAAGACTAGCTCACAAGACTAGCTCACTGTTGCGCTTCGAACCAGGGTCTGATACCACTTGATACATCTTAGGAGATGTAGAGAAGAGGAGCCGTGAGATTGGATGCGCAGGGAGACTTGGAAGGCTGCTGAAACCAAGGTAACAGTAGCTGGAGCAGCTGCAAATTGTTGTGCAGACTTGGAATTTCAGGATCAGATTGGCTAGGATCTTTGGATGTGTAGCAGCGGATTATTGGTGTTTAGGTTGAATGGATATGGAGGCTAGCTTGGAGAGATGATTCACAACTCATAAGGCTTCCTAGAGTGGAAGAAAGTTGCAATGGAGATCAAGCTAAGAAGTGACTCTTGGAGAAGGAATTTGCTAAACATTTCAGCAGAAATTCTTTACTACAATCCAAAAGTAATCTACAAGCTTTGCCTATGAGATTTTATAGATCAATCTCAAGGCTTAAGCAAGCAATTTACACGTTTCAGATCTGAACCCATGTGCTAAATGTGTGGCTTCTAAAGAGCTTTATGAAGCACGTGACAAATGAGTTTTATGTGGAGAAAACAATTACTAATGCCGCCCCATAGAATGATAAGCACACCCCTTCTTGTATAGAAATGTCTACTTTACCCTTCTCCATGTTTTGGCAAATTTGGAATATCTTCTTGTTCTCCAATTTTCCATCCAAAGATAGCAAATAGTACTTGACCTTGGGGAGAATACTCATCTTGGAGCTTTTTGGCCATTCCTCTTGTGATGGGTCCTATGGTGTTAGACCTTCTTGTATCAAAAAGAGAATGAGAAAAATCATTAGTCATTGATTCTACCTCATCTCATCTTCAAGCTTATAATGTATGAAGAAAAAGAAAAAAACAGAAGAAAGATGAAGAAAAGAAAACGAGAGCGATAAAATATTATGCCCAACATGGGATGAAGAAAAGAGAGAAGAGAAAAGAAATGGGGTTGAAATGGTTGAGGTTGAAATGAAATAAATAAAAGAAAAATAATGTTGGGAGTATAGTCAAAAGAAGAGAAGAAAAGAAAGAGAGTATGAATTGAACATTTATGTTATTGCTCACCAAGCTTATACACATCATTTGAAGCTCTTCCATCCAAATGGAATAAAGAAGAATAAAAGCATACAAATCAAAATCAATTGAATGATCAACAATGCTATTGCTCAAAGCCTGCTTCAAATGGAACTTTTCAATTAAAGGAAACAACTTAATTGAAAGAGAAGATAAAAATAGCAATTTTAGTTCTACTACTCTTCATGTTTCATCGTTTGATGTTTCTTTAATCAACGGAACAACATCACTGAAGAGAAGAGAAAAAGAGAAACCTCCTAAGGTGCCAAGAGTGGCTAGAATACTTAAGTGTCACAAGTGGCTAAAACACTCATATGCCAAGAGTAGCTAGAATACTCAGGTGTCAGAAGTGGCTAGAATAATTGGAAACTAGGAGTCGATTAAACTCGACTAGACGAGAGTCTAATGATACCAGAAATGGGGAATAATATTGCACAACCAAGAATGGGTTAAACTCAACTAGACGAGAGTTTAGGGATACCAAGAGTTGTGAATAATACTACACAACCAAGAGTAGATTAAAACTATATGTAATCTTTAGAAAAGATAAAAGGAACCTCTCAAGAGTTCTTGAGAGAGACTAGACTATTTCTTTATTTTACTAACTGAGTTTCTCAATGGTTTTCCTCTCTAAAAAGATAGTGTTTGAATAATTCATCTGAACTACTTATTTCCTCAAACTCTCTAGACACTGTTATAAACACGAAAACACATGTGTCAGTACCTTTTCTATTTAAATTAGAACCAAACATTTATTTAAAAACACATTTCTTTTCAATCACTATATTTCATGATTTACACATGATACCTCTTACAAAATTCTTTTGAACTCCAACATGTAGATAATTACGTTTATTGTTTGACATCATACACTATCTTGCGAAACGAATTTTGAAAACATTATTCACATTCTAGTGTTTTCCTGTGACTTCATATTTTTATTATGTCTTTGTGGATTAGTTTATATTCATTATTGGATGAATTGATTAGTCATCTTATTTCATCGACTTGGGATTAAGCGAGAACTGGTTCCAAGTGGTTCATCTAATTCTCCTCTTAGTTTTAGATCCTAGGAATAGATCTAAGGCTTTATCTTATTATAGATTCCTGAATACGACACTTGTTGTCAAATCCCTATGAATACGACACTTGTTGTATTACAAACTATCCAGTACACTTGTTGAAAAAATTGATTTCTTTGGAGCATAAAAACAATTTGTTTTTGTTTTTGAATTTTCAAGTTATTTTTAGGCTCGATGTCTTTGGACTTTCTTTTAAGGTTTCTTAGATAGCTTAAACATTTGTACCTATATATATGGACACCAAATACATTTATAGACACCTTAGTTGGTAAATATATGAATTTTTAATTCAGTAAGAGAGGATTCTCTTAGTTCTTGTCATAGAACTTTGATTCTTATCAAAGATGGACTTCTTTGTGGCAAATCTTCATTGACTCATCAATTTGCTAGATTGTGGTGTCTCCCTAGTTCTTATCATCTTTGTGGTGAACCTTCATTGACTCATCAATCTACTAGATTGTGACATCCTTATCCATGTCTTATTTTCCATTCTTCTATGATTTATTCTTATTGTGCCTCTTAAGAATTTAGATTCAAAAGCAATTATACTCTTTTTTGAACAAGATCGTATAATTTTCGCATACTAAAATTTATAATTAACACAAATTACATAATTAAAATAAAACTTTATTCTTCTCTTATTTGAAATATCAATACAAAATAATTTGTTTTACAAACATAGACTTTATTGAAAAGGAACCACAACTTGTTAGAATACAAACAAAGTCTCATATTTAATAAAACAAGAGATGAACATGTGTTTATATATACATAAGATACCTTTATTAGTAAGAGACCTTTTAGAATGGTACCAAAAACAAATCCGTATAGGTTTGGCTCAAAACGGACAATATCTTTCCATTGTAGAGATCTATGTGTGTTGTCCTTTCTTACAAACATAGACTAATAACAATAGTTTTCACCACATTATAAATTTAAATATATTTTTCAATAAAAAACATAAAAGTTAAACTACATATCATACAAATACACACAAAAACCACTAATGATCTCAATATCAAGAAACTAAATAATAACTCTCGCTTACAGCTTTGAGAGGTGTCATTTACCAATTACTCTTCTTGAGAACATGAGCAAAATACACATTTATCACTCCTCGGTACTTTTCTCGAAAGTCCCAACGAAGTAAAAAGATGCACTTCCCTACTCTACTGGAGAGCCTAACGAAGCTCACCTAATATAACTACACAAAATTATCACGAAACAACTTTATAACTTAAGTGTGCTAATTTATCGGCGTTTAGGTATATGTGTATTCCAATTGCTGTAAATAGTACATGCAACTTAATAACTCATCACGTGGTAATGGTCCACACAAACCGACGCAGTATTAAAATCTTAGCACTTTATTAAGTTTTTACAGTACAATTAGTTTAAAAATCATATTAACAATTATTTGCAATTTAATAGTTATTAATAATATTAGTAAACTCATCATATTTTAGGAGCGATTTTCGAACTGATTGAACTTATGCATTAAGGATATATTCCTGTTACAAAATCTAAATAAACGATGACAGAAAGCAAAGCATATTCATGATTTAAATTTTATCTTATTTTTATAGTTTAAAACCATTTTTAGCTCCGTAAGTATGATTCTATATGCTTTTAATCCCTGGAAAAAAATTATTTGTTTAATTTGAAATTCTGATATTTTCTAATAGTTATTTTTTTAGATTTTACTACTAACTATGATTAGTTCAACATTAGAAAAAAATTATTTAATATAGCTAAGATAATTAAGGTTTTTGGCTTCTCAAACCAAACATAAAACTTATACCTAATTCTTGGTTTGGACATAAATAAAAAATTTGAGCTAAGTTAAATTAATTTAGACGATTTGGTTTAGATTGATTTTGTAATTTTTAATTAGCAATTCTCAATTTTTTAGGTGTTAAATCAAATCTTATGTTTTCATGTTAAGGAATATAGTTGTATAATGTTATTATAATACCATGGATTTATCCTTCCATTTCAGAAAAAAGAAGCACCATAAATAAACATAGATATAAACTAGTTCACATACATTAGGTTTTTCTTTTCTTCTTGCACACAATTATTGTATATAAGTGAAATAATAAATAATATAGTCATATTTAATTAATTAGTTTTTGTAATATAGTAACAATTATTAAGTACGGAAATTGACACTTAATTTCAACAAATTGTGGTTACGCAATAAGTGAAGCCATTCACGTGATCCGCGTTTACGAATTCAGTACAGTACAACGCCTATAAATTGGTACATATTATATGGAGATAAAACGAAACACTTAATCAAACTAAACAATGGCCTATGCTAAGCTCGTTTATCTTGGTGTCTTCTTACTTGCCACTTCATGTAAGTACCGTTTTTCGTTTCTTTTACATGTTTTAGTATTTTTATAAAATATTTTTTAAGTCTATTTTAATCTTGGTTAAGAAACATACTTTAAATTTAATTCAATTTCTTAAAATAAGATTTATATTTACTTACAAATTATAAACTCGTATTATTTTTAGTCGATGTAGGACATTTAACACATATTTCTTACGCTAAGCGTATACCTCTTGAACGTGAGACTAACCGTTAACATTTAATATAAGGAAAACATTAATATGGTGTAAACTAAGCTAATACATATTGAAAATCTCCAACTAAGACCTTTTAGAAAGTGTAGTAGCATTTTTTCTAACCTTCTTCTGGAGTTTCAATTTTAGTGGTGTTTGCAGTGAAGAATACTGAAGCGGGAGCTTGTGCACGTACTTCGTGTTCGCAGTCTGCAGATTGCGGCTATGGATGCATGTGTCGCCAGCGTCCCCCGATTCCGTATCCATTTCCAACTGACAGAGGTGTATGCATAGGTGGACTTGCATCTGTTGCGAACATGATTGAAGAACATCCCAACTTTTGTCGCTCTGATGATGAATGCATGAAGAAAAGAAGTGGAAACTTCTGTGTTCGTTACTCTGATCGTCATACCGATTATGGCTGGTGTTTTCACTCTGCTTCTGAATCCCTAAAGGGCTTCTTGAAGATGCCTACGAAAATATCCGAATGATATATGCTTTTCTCAATGATAATACGGAAACGAAGCTCAATGAATTATTTCACTACCTTTTTAGTAGAATTTGTAATGAAGCTCGTGATCTATGTACTACTTTGAAATAAGAGTACCCCCACTGAGTGTGATATGAAGATGAAATACCGAGAAGAAAAAAATGAAAACCATGGTACTTGAATTTAGTGTAGCCAAATAGCAATTTGAAATGTGGAATCCCACGATTTCATGATTTCACATTTCATGTTCGATTATGTTAATGGGATTTTCAATGAAGACCGTGAAAATGGTAAAATTGCTCTGTTTTCATTTTATGTTGTTCTTAGCTTTTTGAGTTTTGCTTCTCACAAATCACTTCACTTGTAAAAATAATATATTTTAGGAGGGTTTAGTTTCCAGCGGTTTTAAAACCCCCGAATAATTTCTTGCGATTTTTTCTAATATATTTAAGGAGGGGTTAGTTTTCGTCGGTTTTAAAAACCCCGAATATTTTAGGAGGTCACTTCATTTTCTCTTAGTTCATTTTCACTCTACGTGTTTGTCTCTACAGGAGGTTCAACACACACATATACACATAGATCTCCATACTGGTAAGATATTCACTAGTAAAAAAATAGTCTTTTAACGCGTCTAATATGCCTCGGTTTTTACTAAGCCGAAGCATATTAAAATGCGGTGACATTTTTGTAATTAAGGTGAACTTATATGCCTCGGTTCAGAAAGAACCGAAGTCTATGCACTCCACTACCTCGGTTAGTAGATGAACCGAGTTAATTTGAACTTTTTTAGCTCTTTAAGGCCTCTGTTAGAGATGAACCGAGTTAGTAGCACTTTCAGTGGTTCAAACTTACTGAAACCTGAGAAAAAGTTTACACAACTTCCTTCTTCCCCTAGCGCACCTCCTTGTTCTTCTTCTTTCCCTACGACCTCCACAACCACAAAGCGAAACCCTAACCATCTTGCCGTCAACCACCTAGCGTCGTCGCTATCTTCCATGGCCATCTTCACGAAGCTCCGTCGTCAGCCTTGCAACCTCCATCTACACCGCAACTCGATCAGAGAAATCTGAATAGCGGCGCAAGCAGAACGCGCCACCATTCATCTTCATCACCTGCAAACCAGAAATATGAAAATCCCAATTGCCATGGAACCCTAAATTGAGTCGCTGTTCAACCTCACGAGTTCGTCTCCTCGCAATGGTACCTGCAACAATCGAATCAAATGCAAGAGCCTCGGGCCGCTATGAACATTATATTGCATCAATTGAAACAGAGCTTGGTCGGTTGCGACATCGTGAGCCTCGTCTCCGGCGACGCAAAGTCCAACTCCATCGTCTACACCAATGTCATATTTATGGTCATCGTGAGCCTTGAGAATCTCCTTCACGTCTCTGTCTACGGGGAACATGCCTATTCGGCCACCATCGCGCGTTTCTTCCCCAACGGCGAGTGTGTCTAACTCTTGTATTTTTTTGCTGTTGTTACTCTTGTATTCGATTATGCCAACTACTGTTCCGACTGCCCCACATCCATCAGCAGTGGACCTAGAGTTCGCGCTAGAAGAGGACAGGCTACAAATCCACACAACATAGCTGAAAGGGTAGGCCACTAGATATTTTGAAGAATACAAACCTTTTACTTGTTATAGAGATTATTATTCAGAATAATGACAAAATAACTTAAGTTATTTTCATGATTTGCTAATTTTTATTTTTCATGTTGCCATTCAATGATAGTTGCGAAGAGAGAGAATAGTTGAAAGAATCAGGGCTTTGCAAAAACTGGTTCCTAGTGTCAACAAGGTATTAATTTTTCATCCAACTATAATTCTCCTTTATTACAAGTTAGGCCATAATTGCAAAATTATTGCCTAAAGTTTGGTTGTTCTATGATATATGGGCATTTTGATAGAAAGGGAATGTATGTGACTCTAAATATGTCTCTCTCTCTCTTCCTAGCAATGTTCTTTGATATGATTGTGTTAATGTCCTCTCTTTTGTTATTTGTTCATGTTATTCAAAAGGAAGGAATTCTTATTGCTTATATGAGAAAATATTGGACAATTTGTAATATGATGCATTTTTTTAGCTACTCTAGCCCACTGTTTTCTTTTCTATTTTCTTCAATTCAGGGGAGATTTCTTATGCTCCCTCTACATCTACTTTCTCCAATATATTGTTCTTCCATAATTTGAAAAATAAAGAACATTCTACTCTAACTAAATTTTATCTTTTCTACTGTGCAATATTGGAAGTAAGACGGTGGGAGAGGATCTAAATATAAGTACTAGGATGATGACATTAGATGTCATTAATTAAATCATTCATTATACCAAAGCTTAAGTTGAAAAATTATTCGAATATTTGCTTGCACTAAACCAGAAAACACAAATAGATAATACACATAAAAAAATAAGTACACATATGCATAAATAAAATGTAATAACCAGAGAGGAAGAGTTTCTTACTCAGACACTCATAAGTCAATATCATTGAAGTGCCCCACGCTGACATGCTAAAGAATCTTGGGCCAGACCCTCTATAAAAGCCTTTCCAACCATCTTCACTTAGTTTCCTTCAGTTTTTCTTTGATCATGTTTTGCTGGATTTCTCAACCTAGGATCATCATGTCTACCAGAAATTGTAATCATTCTCAAATCACATCTTACCTATTCTAGTCTTCTTAAATTATGACCAATCTAAGGAAATCGACAATCAAAATTGACAGAAAGATTGGCTATTAACTTACAACTTGTAGTTCAACCATCCTTTAAATTGAGTTTGAAAGAAATCTAACTACAGTTTATCCAAGCATGAAAACATTGAAATCAAATTCCTTCTCATTTCATTTGCTTAAAATTTCATACATATGTTGTGTCAGTGTAAATATGTTTAATGTCAAGTATCAACTAATTAAAAAAATTCAACTTATAATAAAAGTACAAGTTTGAGTGATTATTCTAAGAAAGCGTTGTTCATACTCTCTTTAAAATAAGAATTGCAATCAAATTTTCATATTGATGTCAATAGATGATGACATTAATCTTCTTAACATGATATTTTGGGTACTCTTTATTTCTTAATTGACTTGGTCTTGAAGAATGTAAACATAAGGTGTGTTATGGCCTTGTGAAAACCAATCTTGTGAAAGTTGTTGTGCTATCACATCCATCATTTGTCCAAGTGAATAACTTCCGAGCTATGAGTTTTTATAGTGTTCAGATTATTTCTTAATTTACATATTTACATAAAAAAATAATATATATATATATATATATATATATATATATATGTATGTATAAATTTATTTTTATGACATTCAAAAATATTTTGTTAATAGTGTTAAACTGTATCTTAGAAGTAGTGATTTAATTCAAAGTCTAGTAAATATTTATTCTTGAGAAATGCTATTATATTTAGTACTTAGTGTTGTATTCACCATTTTCTTTTAACATCTAAAGTCTTTGGAATCAAATCTCGTTCTCATAGTGGATCATCTTTAGTTGCCCCCTTCTAATGATGAATTACAAACTCAGGTTAATGAATATTTTATCAATTACTTGGTTTGTTTATTTTATGATTAACTTGTTAGGCATCATTTTTCTTATTTTTTAAATAATTTCATCTGTTATAGGTATCTTCATTGACATCACAAGTCAATGAAATGAAGGAAATGATAGCATTTATGTTGCAAAAGGGTTAATTACCTTCAAAGTTTGCCTCATTTCAACCATCGACAATAATTGCTAAATTTATTTGTATGATTTTTTTTAAATATATAATCGACTAACTATTATGTTATATTGTAGGTATCTGATCAAGGAAGCATACCAAACGATGAATGCAATGAAGATGAAGAAAATTAGACATGTATGAACAATTAGTTATGTTTGGATTGATATGCAATGTATGAAGTTTTGAGGATGCAAATATCACTTGCAATGCCATCCTTTTAGTTGTGTATGTATTTATACGCTAGTATCTTTAAGTGCTTTCCTAAAGATGCCAAACAAGGGAGGGATCATCCTCATTAGTTCCTAAGCTAGTCTCCATCTATATTTCATCTTTTGAATCACTTTCCTTCTTATATATAGTTTTGGTTTTATTATGGTTGTTTCTAAATATTAATATAGTTGTTTATGATGAATGAGTTTCCTTTGATTTGGATTATATGGGGCTTTCGTGTTCGTTGCCATGTTGACCGAAAATGGTATCTATAATAAGCTTTGTGTAGAGGTAAAAAATTATGTTCGAATTCTATTGATTTTTGTCATATGTTCTGAAACTTAATTATAGGAATTAATATAATTGGGCCGATATTGAAATTGATGGTTGTAAATATCTTTGTAATATTAATAGATGGTATGATAAATTAAAAAGGCAGAAAAACATAAATTCTGACATATAATCCTTATTTTATATAAGGTTTGGGTACTTTTCATATATAGTCCTTACTCTCTAAGGTTTAGTAGTTCTCACCTTACAATATGGTTGTAGGTTATTAGATTTTTTATACGAAGAAAAAGCTTTGAAAAACTTTGAGAACTAAATGTTATTTCATTTAAAACAGAAAGAGTACACATGCTGATCATATATAGGCTCTAAAGGGTTATAAAAACATAACAGAAAATAGAAAAACTAACATCTAGTTGAATAAGTGAATGTTTTATATGTTTGTCTTTTACCCCATCAAACTCAAGATGAGGTATTTTTATGGACAAACCTGCACATTTAGTTTGTGCCTAAGAAGTTTAAAAGGGTCAAAAGGAAGAGGCTTGGTAAGAACATCTGCCCACTGATCCAAGCTAGGAAAATTATAAAGTTCAAGTTGTTTTGTTTGGATAACACTTGGTCAAGAACACAATCTCCATATGCTTTGTTTTGGAGTGATAAACAGGATAGTGTGCTATAGCAACAATACTTTGATTGTTGCATACCATGACAGGAGTGGAGAAAGAAATAGATAGTTCTTTCAAAAGGTCTTGAATCTTGAAAATTTCTGAAGATTGAGCTAAATTGCAATGTTCAACTTCAGTGTTTGATCTGGCAATGACACGCCACTTGCAGATCCAGAAGTAGACCTTCGGTAGTTGATCTCAAACGCCCAGTCCACATCACTCATGGCTGTGACAGAAAAAGGTTGAGTTCTTGAGGCTAGTTGCATATGAAATCTATAAGAAATAATGCCCGTAAGATATTTTAAGATTATTTTTAACAGTTGTCCAATCATCCAAAGGGTTTGACATGAATTGATAGACTTTTTAGATGGCATAGCTAATATAAGGTCTTGTAGCAACTGTCCAATGATCAACACCTACAACCTTTAGAGCATGTGGCACCACTTCCTATGCATCAACTACCAGGAACAACCATCCCAGGACCTCTGGACAAAAGCTTTGCATCGATTTTGTCCAATACTATTTCCGGCAGTTTTTTTAAAACCTCCGGCTATTTCCGGGGTTTTTAAAAATCCCTGGAAATTGTGGTGGTTTTGTACAAAACGACCGATAATTTTTAACGGCGTTGCTTTTCCCAGAGCTTTTTGAAACCGCGGGAAACAGATTTTTCAGGGGTTAAAACCGTCGGTAACGCTAAAATAATCCTTGGAAAAACTATATATTTTTGTAGTGCTTGTTGGTTTCATGAATTTTGGGTTAAAAGCCAGGCCTAATTGGAAATTTGTTGTTGTTTGTGTTGTACAAGACGAAAATATGAGCAAAAATGGATTTTTTAGACGTATATATTATGTTTCTTAAATATTTATTCGTGGTGTAATGACATAAGTTTTTCAAAATCTAACCTGAACTTTTCGTTTATTATCAAAGAGTTCATAATCTAGAAAGAAAATTCTTTAGAGTAATAAATGTAGGGATGAACAACATACACACATAAATCTGCACACTAGTAAGATATTGTCCGCTTTGGGTCAAACCCTCACAAGTTTGCTTTTGGTACCACTCCAAAAGGCCTCTTACCAATTGAGGTATCTTATGTGTATATAAACCCATGTCCATCTCTTATTTTATCCGATGTGAGACTTTGTTTGTACCCAACATCCTCCCCTCAAACAAAGGACTATGGTTGTTCTATCTCTACCTCCCCTACAGCGAAAGTCTTTTCTTATCCTCGAGTACACCGTGGTAAACAATGAGCATCTATTTACCCTCTTTCATGATCCATGGTCACAACTGAGCATCTCTTGCTCTCCACCTCTCATGATTCATCTGGCTATCTACCACTGGCCACCTAATAGGACTTCACCTGATCATGGAGGGACGTACTCGTTTAAGCCCGGTCACCAGACCTGAACCATGGGCTCTGATACAATTTGTAGGGAGGGACTACATACACACATAGATCTCCACACTGGTAAGATATTGTCTGCTTTGGACCAAGCCCTCATAGGGTTTGCTTTTTTTTCCACTACAAAAGGCCTCTTACCAATGGAGGTATCTTATGTGTGTATAAACCCATGTCCATCTCTTATTTTATCCGATGTGGGACTTTGTTTGTACCCAACAATAAACCCATATAATAGAAGAATAAGAAAAGACATAAGAGAGCTCAATCGAGAGAAGAAGAAAGCGTGAATATAAGTTTTTCGGAGAAGCATGAAGCACCTATAGGTAGGCAAATGAGGCTCACAGTCACACAATTTGAAACAATGTTCTCCTCAACCCACGACTAAACTTGTGGAGTAAAATTCAAATGTGGTCATCCTTTGATTCACGAAATGTGGAAGAGGAACTTGCAGAAAAAGAATGCGGCTAAAGTTCGACAACATATATGAAAAATAAGGGTGAGTGCAGATCTTACAGAGAGAGACACTATGCTAGCTGGTCTTAATAACCTCAACTTCAATTTTGTCTTTCTCTTATTAATATTTGTAGCGGTGCCAAGATTTAGAGAGGTGAGGGTTTTATCATGGCAATAGAAACATGGAAGTTTGCTTTTCATTCTTCCAATACTCTGTCTTTACTACAATTTTTCCAACATATTACAAAAGGTAAGAGATTAAAAAAATAAAAAAGAAAATTTTGGATTTCATGTAAAATATAATGCATCATAGCTGATATACCAAGTTATATAAACTAATTATAGTTTGAGAAACTAAAGATATTAGTATAACAAGTTATATGAACAAAAACACTTAATGTTGTGCTTACTAGGTCATATATGTGCTTTATATTCATAAGTGCTCTAATGATTTTCCAATATCTCATGTAAACAATTCTATTTGACAAATACCAATTCCTTTGATGTCATTATGTTTGTGAAAATTGGATATATAAGACAAAAATTATAAAAGGAAAACTCATTATAAAATCATTTTTGTAAGAAATTGTTTAAGAGCGAGTATTTCTGATTTTTTCCAAGTCAATTACCAATTCCTTTATGCTTGTGAAAATTGGATAAAATTAGATAAGACAAAAATTATAAAATGAAAACTCATTATAAAATCATTTTTTGTAAGATTGTTTAACAGACAGTGTTTCTGATTTTTTTCAGTTGGGTCTACCATGACAAAAAATGTTGGAGTGAGAGAGATGAAAGAGAAAGGGTTGAGAGGAACGAGAGAGGTGAATAAGGGTTTGGGTTTTTTTTTTTTATTTTTGAGAATAAAAATTATTAAAATATCCTTAACCTTAAATTTAGAATTCATGTTATATAAGGATATTTTTGTCTACTAAAATCTAGTACACATTACTAAAATATATCAACTGAAAAACATACGTACGCGCGTTAGCAAACCCTATATATATATATATATATATATATATATATATATATATATATATATATATATATATATATAAATGTTTCAGTTAAATAAAGAAAAACACTTATTAATTATGGCTTACATTATTTACCCTGCACCAGTTCAAAGTTTTCCAGAAACGTATGTATGTGTTATAAACTCTTCAAAATTCTATACAAGATATAATATTATATTATTTTTAATATAATTTTTGAAGAAACTTGAATTTATAGGAATCTGGACCACGTATTTCTTATGTCGTCATTTCATATTATTATAAAATATGCAATACTACTAACACTTAAAAAATGCTAAAAGTATTAACGATGATCGAAATTTGTCAAAAATGTTAAAAATTTTGTCCATAACAATTATTTTGACTAAAATCTCGGTTTTCTTCTTTCCATTTTTTTTGTATTCTCATCGTCTCTACAACTTATCTTCTTCAATTAAATCACAGTCCAACATCCACAACTTATAGTGAAACTAGAATTAATGTATTATATTTACCTCGTAGAAACCAGAATCATGGCCACAAATAAGAAACTTAGAAAACACATCCATCAAAATTCATACCAGTAACGAGAGTCTAGGGTGTGAGCTCCAATGACAAATGCGATGGACAACAATAATGAGAAGCAACTCTAGCAAGTTAACAGCGGGTTCAAGCTCAAGCAAAGCGATGAAGAGTGGTCAATGACAGTCTCAGCTGATGGCGAGTGCAGTTTTGTTGTGTTAATGCAATATTCTTCCAACTAATATCTGTCATACAGTTAGCGAGTTTGTTTTTCAGCTTTATATACTCTTGTATGTACCTATGCTATTAATGGAAATTATCTCATTTTCTCTGCCTCTCTCTGTATACATTATTTCTCTGCATAATATTCATAATTTGCTAACCGTGGTATAAGGAGCTTCAGGTTTCCGAAACCTATGAAGGTTGGTGAAGTTCAAGAAAACTCATCAAGAAGAAGAAAGCCTCGAAGATTGTGATGGCTGCTGCAATGATTCACAATAATCTACCAGTGTTTGATGACAAAAAGTATGATGATTGGAGGGTCAAGATGAATGCAATTCTTGACTTTTAAGAAGTAGATGAGATTGTGAAGAAAGGTTTCAAAAAACCTTCGAAGAGTGATATAGAGGAGATGAAGAAATTGTACAAGGAGAATAGGAGGCTGGATTACAAAGCCAGAATGTTGTTACATGAGTGTATATCTGCTGCAACTTTCCAGAAGGTTTCCAAGGCTGTCACAGCAAAGGAGGTTTGGGAAATCCTAGAAGAAGGTTATGGCAATTCTCGGAAGGTAAAGAAGATTAGGTTGCAATCTTTATAGAGATAGTATGAGCGTCTATGCATGGGAGAACAAGAAACCATTGTTGAATACATTGGAAGAATCCAGGTTGTGATGAATGCAATGAGAGCTTGTGACAAAGTTATGATAGATTGTTGAAAAGATCCTCAGAACACTAACTCCTAAGTATGATCATATAGTCATCGTCATAGAAGAGTGTAAGGATCTTGAAACTATGAGGAATGAGGAGTTGCAGAATTCACTAGAAGCACATGAGTAGAGGCTGATTGAGAGAAGAAATGTTGATAAAGGCACAAACCAAGCCTTGCAAACCCAAATTGATCAAAAGATGAAAGGTCGTGGAGTTGGAAGAGGTAGAGGACATTCAAGGGGTGGACGAATTGGAGGTAGAAATATAAATTCTTCTGAGAAATTTGCAAAAGAAGTTAGCAGTGATTAGAGAGAAATGAATAAAAGAGAATGAAAGTTATCCAAGGGCAAAGGTAGAAAAAACTTTGATAAGAGAAATATTCAGTGTTATACGCGCAACAAGTATGGGCATTACTATTACTCGTCTAAATATTGGCACAATGAAGAGGTGAAGAAGAGCAAGAATGAATAGGCAAATTTGGCTCAAGACACGTGTGACTCAGAGCCAGACCACATGTTGTTGATGAGTGCATTGGAGCATGCAGATGATGACTCTTGCTGGTATTTGGACACGGGGTGTTCAAATCATATGACGGGTAAAAGAGAATGGCTGATAAACCTGGACACAAGAATAAAAAGCAATGTGAGATTTCCAAATAACAACGTAATCATGGCTTAAGGAGCTGGCAAGGTCTTGATCTCCCGCAAGAATGGCAGATTCGCTTACATGAAAAATGTGTTATATGTTCCAACGATGAAGAGTAATTTGTTGAGTCTGGGACAACTTCTGGAGAAAGGCTACACCATGTCAATGTAGCAAAACCACATAGAAGTGTTTGACAAGCAACGCCTAGTCTTAAGGCCCCTCTTGCCAGAAATAGAACGTTTAAGGTAAATATTTGCTGTTAATATTGAAGAGGAAGGGTGTATATGGCATTACCATTTTGGACATCTGAACTTTAAAAGTTTGGGTCAATTGAATAGCAAAGAAATGGTGAAAGGAGTACCATTGATATCCATTCCTAACAAAATGTGCGAGGGATGTGTTGTTGGGAAACAAACCAGAAAGGAGTTCAAGAAATCAGCATCCAAGAGAGCAAAACAACCTCTTGATGTTATCACTACAAAAAAGAAGGGCATTACCGAAGGCCAAAAGCCCTCGCAAAATGCCAGAAGCCGTCGGAAAAGGGTATTTACAGACGGCTTATCGACGACCAATGAGCCATCGGTAAATCCCTTGTCGCTAACAGTTACCGAGGGCTTCTGCCCTTTGGTAATTACCGAGGGCTAGAAGCCTTCAGTAATTTCCGAAGGCCACAAACCTTCGGTAATTACCGAGGGCTATAAGCCTTCGATAATTACCGAAGGGCAAAAGCCCTCGGTTATTACCGAAGGGCTGAAGCCTTCGGTAATTACCTAACGTGGGTATTTACCGAAGGGCAAAAGCCTTCGGTAAGTTGGAGGGAAATGTAAGAGACAATTGTATTTGTTATGAAACCAACAACATAAACAGACCTGCATAATAGTTTTCTAGCACAAACAGACCTGCATAACAGTTTTCAAGCACATACAGACCTGCATAACAGTTTTCAAGCACATACAGACCTGCATAACAGTTTTCAAGCACATACAGACCTGCATAATGTGCATCTCAAAGATGCAATCATTGATCAATATCCATAGAACATCCATTAATCCATAGAACATGTATTTATAGTTAAAACATAAAACAATGTAACATAATGATGTTCTAACATCCAAAGTCATCCATTTGATCTAGCATCGAAATGATCTAAACTCCAAATGTTCTAATATCCAAATGTTTCTATAACAAGTAATAACAAAATGAAACTAATAATGTACATAGTTATCATCAGAATGATTTTCATCATCCTGCTCCTCTATTGACGGCTGGACTGGTGTAGGTTGGACTGATGAGTGTTGGATTGATGTGGGCTGCTGAGCCGCAGCGGGTGACAAGGAGGGTCGTGGTTGGGTCGGAGGGATATTGAATTCATCCTGTGAAGTTTCAGGCAACACTCTCATCACCAGAGCCTTAAAGTTTGTAAACTCTGCTCTCAGATCAGTGATTTCCTGGTCACGTTGCTCCAGTGCCTGCGTGAGGCGGAGAACGATCTCGTTAGGAGCAGTGGTGGAAGAAGAAGGTTGGTGCTTCAGAGTACCTCCTCTCAATGTTGTATAGTTTGCAGCAAGTTGTCCTGCACCGTACAGTCGACCCTTTTTCTTCCCACCAACGATCTCGACCCAGCACTGTGTCCTACGTATGTCGTCTTCTGCTTTACTGCCATCATCCGGTGTAGGAGCTGACTCATGTTCAGATCTAACCTGTGAAAGTCTCGTAGAAAATTCTTTCTGTTGAAACATTAAAAGCAATGTTAGGGAATGATAGAATAACATAAATGAAAAATTAGTAATAGTAATAGTGTTATTTGCTTACATGAGTCTTCTGAGATCTTTCATCAACGAATTGATTAGTGCCCTTCCTTACATGAGTCTGTGCAAAGACCTCATCAACATGGACCGCCCGTCCCAGAGCTTCTGCCTGTAACATAATTTACAATTAGAAGTGTACATATGAAATAGAAAATACATAACTTATATATGAAAGAAAAAGTTATGTAATGAAATTTTACCATACGAATGGCATGCTCATGAATGGTTATCGACCCACCAGTATGCAGGGTGCCACCCTTTGACTAAATTGTCAAAATTAAGTTCCTATTATGTATATTTACTTCAGATCCCATTGTTTTTAGTATTTCTTGATATACGTTACATTAAAAATATATTGGTAAGTGTATGTATAATTTACTGGTATAAAAATATACTTAATGCTGACAAAATGTTTCAAGTTTTAAATTAACATTTTGATGTTTAAAGTTCTATTACGAATTAGTTTTTGAGGAAGTTTTTGGTTATTTTGAGCTAAATAGAACTTGTTTACATAGTTTAGTCACTGTTTCAGGTGTCTCTTGTACATTTTCCACCTTTACTATTGCATTATTGTCAATTTCATGATGTGTATATATGTAGAAATTTCTGAACTGAGTACACAACTTTCAACCTAGCTTTTACACTCCTTTCATTGTTGGATAGGTATCTTATATGTTCAAACACTGTGCACCTATTCTGGCACATTCTATAGTTAGAGAGATTTGACCCTAATTGTTTGATTCTAGTGTGATCCACTTGTGTAAGCTACATTGTACAACTTGTGGACATTTTTGTTAATGCCAATTGTTTTGAGCACACTTGAGGTAGCAAAGGAAAATGTAGTTAAGTTTGGTGTTGAAGAAAAGTAGGAGTGGTTGTTGTATTGTGGTGTGAAAGGTGAATGATGAAGTGAAAGTCTTATTGTTAATAGGGGGAACTTCCAGGGGAGAGAGAGTGTGGGAAAATAAGAGATGAAGAAAGGATAACAATAAGATATAGAATGGAGAAATAGAAAAAAGAAAGAATAAATTAAGTGAAATAGAAGTAGAAGTAAGGTTAGTGGCAGTGTGATAATAAATTGGTCATGAGTTTAAAGGAGTGAGAAAAGGCAAATTTTGTGGAGTGTATTATTCTCTTTCGGATTTAATAATGAGATAGGAAGATGGGAAATTTTGCATAGGGAAAAAAACATTCCAGGAGTAGGAAATGGGTGGGGTTTTAAGTTGAAGAAATATCCCATTTGGCAGGATCTTTAATTATGCCTCACTGTTCAATTGCTCTATTTCATAATCATGTTCTAGGTCCATTAACAGAAGATAAAGTTAAATCCTTATAACTAAAACATATATAAATTCAGAACCACAGAACGATAAATGTTGATAAAATTTTATATAGGTGACAGATAAATATGGGCCAAGGACAACTAAAAAGAGCACTGGTATCCTTCTAAATTCTAAGGTGCCAGACAAGGCACCAATTATTAGAATTAGACATATATCAAATCAAAACGTTTATAATTTTCCTACTTCTGTCACATTTTAGGTTGATTTTTATACTCTTTCTTTGCACTCATAACACGATGATGGTGTTTGAGTCAAGATCCATGTTTGGGAAACTGAGAAAGTGGAGGCCAAGTGGCCCAGTATGAAATTGTGTAAATGGTAAATGAGAGAGGGAAAATAAAAGGTAACTGTAAAGTTATTTCTGGTCATGGTGAAGGCCACACTTAACTGGTTTAAAGGTAAGAAAAAGAAGGGTAATGTGCACTGAGTACATTGTATAAATATAATATTATATTGAAGAAGAGAACTCAACCTAAAGAGAATAAAACCTCTAGGCTGATGTTGATTTGGTTATGAAGTCTGGGAACTTAATTTGTTGGTTCACTTAGTACTAGTTTAGTTCTGAATAAGGAATTGTAAATTAGATTGTATCTTACTCATGTATAAAAAATGTTTTAAAAGGATCTTATTTTAAAACAACAAAAGAAACTGTGCAACAAACAAGCGATTGAATCATAAGTATTGGTTGGATTACTTAGCTGTAATGTATAGATTCAGATAAAACAACCAAAAAATCCAATACATAGTTTTGACATAGTCATGTACAGTTTCATATCAAATCAAGAAGTAGAAGCTAACGATATTTGATGGTGTTCGACAAAAACAAAGATACAAGTTTGTGCATAAATCTTCTGTTACATTTTGATCTAGTGTTTAAATTCTTCAAGAACATAAATAAGGAAAAATGATGCTATTATCCAGCACTAAAAGAGGAACATGTAAATGCAGTTAACTACAGCGGTGGAAGTTAGCAAACCTGATAAAAAGCTCCACAACACCCTCTACAATGGCAGCCCCAGCCCAAGTAGACCACCACTTAAAGCCAAAGGCAAAACACGTCACCACCACAATGCCCTCGTCACGCTATCCACGAAGCACAACCCCTGGTGCCACAACCACAATCCAATATAGAATGACTTGCAAGGAATTGCAAGAAATTGGAAGCAGGAAAACAAATAGCAATCAATTAAGGAGCAAGCCCCAAACCTAAAATTCACATAAACAAAACACTAACCTTACTGCAATCCTAGCGGCAACAACCTCCCTACTCCACGACAGCCGCAATAAATGCCCCAATCACCGTCCACCAACACCCTTCCCGGAGAATCACTCAACAAAAGCTCCAAGCGTACCGAATGAAGGATGACGCCTCAATCACCAATCGTCCCTACTCCACGGCAGTCGCCTCAGTCACCAACCGTCCTCACACCGTCAACGACAACCGCTGTCCCGCCTCACTAACACGATTGAATGAAGGATGACGCAGTTACGCCTTGAGAACAACCGTGACGACACTAAGACAATGCGCCTGAGGAGAGGATTCGCAGGGAGTGGGAAATAGGGTTTGGTCGACGAGCTCGAAATGGGAGAGGGAAATCAGAAGTTTTGGTTTTAATTCACCCTCAAACATACCGACAGCCTAAGACCCTCGGTTTTTAAAATCACCACTTAATTACCGACGGCCTAAGGATCTTCGGTAAAGGGCCGCCGATATTTTGCGCTTTTTTTGTAGTGTATCTACTCATATGTGTGCAGTCCCTTTGATGTGCTATCACTTGGAGGTAACAAGTATTTCTTAATTTTTGTAGATGAATGGACTCAAAACTTTGGATTTACTTGTTAAAAGAAAAAAGAGAAGTGTTTTCATATTTTGTAAAGTTTTGCTCTTTAGTAGAAAGGCAGTCTGGTTTGAAGATAAAAATATTCAAAGCTGATTGTCAAGGGTGAGTTTAACTCAAAAGAAGTTGATGAGTTTTGTGATTCTAGAGGAATTATGCATGAAGTAATTGCTCCATATACACCCCAGCATAATGGGTTAGCCGAAAGAAGAAACAGGATGTTGCTTGACATGACTAGATGCATGATAAAGGGAAAGAAGTTGCCTCATTATTTGTTGAACAGAAGTCCAACAAAGGCAATACTAGATCGCACTCCTAAAGAGGCCTGGTCAGGAAACAAACATTCTGCTCACCATTTGAGAATTTTTGGGTTTGTTTGCTATAAACATGTTCAAGACGAGAGGAGGAAGAAGTTAGATGACAAGAGTGAGACTCTCATCTTAGTTGGCTATCATCCAACAGGAGCTTACAGGTTGTTCAGTCCAAAAAAGAAACAGATCATCATTAGAAGAGATGTAATAGTGGATGAGGCTGCAACGTTGAATTGGAAGAAAGTTGAAGCAAACTTACAACCAGAGTCCATACCTAGCTTGTTAAAAGATAAAAGTTCTATTGTTGAACAGGTTGTTACCGATGATGGCGTTCATAAAAGAAGATCACAAAGAACAAGATTTCCTTCCACCAGTCTCTCAGATCATGAAGTTTTTTCAAACAATGATATAACCAACTCTAGTGATCTCGTTCATTTATCTTTTTTTACTGATGTACATACTTTGACTTGGAAGCAAGTCCTTGATATAAAAGAATGGAAAGAAGCAATGATTAAGGAGTTAAAGGCTAGTGAAAACAATAGAACAAGGGAGCTAGTAGAATTACTGCAACATAAACACCCCATTGATGTTAAGTGGGTGTTTAAAACCAAGTATAAACTAGATGGAGAAGTGACAAAGTTTAAAGCCAGATTAGGTGCAAAAGGTTTTTTTACAAAAACATGAAGTTGATTTTACAAATGTGTTTGCACCTGTTGCAAGACTTGAAACTGTGAGATTGGTGGTAGCAGTACCAGGTTTAAGAACTGGAAAGTATGCCAAATGGATGTTAAGTCAACCTTCTTGAATGGGCCACTAGAATAAGAAGTTTATGTGAGACAACCTCGAGGTTTTGTGAATGATGGAGAGGAGCAGAAGGTTTTCAGATTAAATAAAGCCTTATACGGGCTTAAACAAACACCCCGTGCATGGAATAAACACATCAATTCACTGCTTATCAGACTTGGATTTCACAAATGTTCAGTGGAGTTTGGAATCTATGTAAAGTTTGTTACATATCAAAGCATATTGATAGTCTGCTTGTATGTAGATGACCTGATCATGACTGGAAACTCAGAAGGTGAGATCGAAGATTTCAAAAGGAGATGGAAAGAAGAATTTGAGATGACTGATCTTGGTAATCTTAGTTATTTTCTAGGGCTGGAATTCTAACAGACAGCGGATGGAATATTTCTTCATCAAAGAAGATATGCCAATGAAGTCTTGAAGAGATTCAACATGGAGAACTGCAACAATGTTTCAATTCCAGTCATATCAAACCTGAAGTTAACAGATCAAGGAGATGAGAAGAAGGTGGATGCAACTCTATACATACAGATTGTAGGGTCACTCAGATATATTTACAACAGTAGACCCGATATTAGCTATGGAGTTGGACTAGTGAGTAGATTTATGAATGAACCAAGGCTATCAGACATGTCAACAGCCAAACATATTTTGAGATATTTGAAAGGAACAACATATTTTGGTCTCTTATTTCCTAAAAAGACAAACAATGTTGAAGGTGTTCTGGAGGTTTGGTGTGACTCTGATTGGTGTGGTGATAAGGTTGATAGAAAGAGTACGTTCGACTATCTTTTCAAGTACATGGGAGCACCAATCTCATGGTGCTCTAAGAAGCAAAATGTGGTGGCACTCTCAACCTGTGAAGCATAATACATTGCATCTGTAGAAACAGCTTGTCAGTGTGTGTGGATGGAAACACTCTTTGATGACTTAAGACTAGAGTGTAGAAAACCAATACAACTTCTAGTAGACAATAATTGTGCTATTAGTTTGTCCAAGAACCCAGTTATCTATGAAAGAAGTAAACACATTGAGACAAAATTTCATTTCTTAAGAGACCAAGTCAGTAAAGGAATATTGGAACTAATATAGTGCTCTACAGAAGATCAAATAACTGATGTTTTTCCAAGGCTTTGAGACAAAATATATTTGAAAAATTGAGAGATTTACTATGTGTGAAATACATGGAGAATTTGGATTAAGGTTGTGCTGTCTTAATCCAATATTCTTCCAACTAATAACGGTCATACAGTTAGAGAGTTTGTTTTTCAGCTTTATATACTCTTGAATGTACCTCTTCTATTAACAAGAAATTACCTCATTTTCTCTACCTCTCTCTGTACACATTACTTCACTGCATAATATTCATAATCTGCTAACAAACGCAAACTCCGACAACATACGATAATGGAGCTCACAAGACCAGAGGAACCATCACGAACAATACAAACCTTCATGAGACCACGATCCTGTCACAATTGATGATGATGCCACAACAATCCACCAATGTCGATGAGAATAACGAGACACGAGAGCTAAAACGGGAAACCCAAATAGAAGGTGGAAGTATGTGATTGGAAAAAATATATGACAATAAACTTGAGACTTGAACAAGAAATTTGTCATTTCTTTTATAGATGGATTTTTGCGTCAGTAATAAATTTAATAATTATGAACAAATTTTATCAACAAAGTATTCTGTAATCAAATTAAATACTATAATGCCTAATTCTCAAAGGATCACGTTATTTTGAAATTTCGAAAACACACTACATATGCCCTTAAATAAAACGCAGCATATTCATATTTTTTATAGTTTGGTAATCATCAAATTCCCATTTCATTACACTCTTGTTACAAAAGACAGTACAACTGCATCTATATTTTTAATAATACTAAATTTCAATCAAACTTCGAAAACAATCAATCATAGTAAAATTAAACAAATTAGCTGCCTTACCCTGATATTCAAATTTCAATTCAGTTCTATAAATTTCACTTGAACTCTCTTCTCCACTTCTCCAAAAATCTCTTAAACTTCTAGTTATTTCCTGAAAGTGCACTACCACGGACACATTTTTGTCCTTTAACACGTTTCCTTCCAAATAAAACGCCCTCACCATATATCTCACGTTTTTTAAGATGTAATAATAACTTTCTAATCTAAAAACAACATAAATATAAACAATAATGTTTGTTAATATCTACAATATCAAGGATTCGGTTATGAAAACTACACCAAATCCCAACCACTAACCTTTATTTACTATATTAATCATATTATAGGTGAATATAATATAATTAGCTTATGTCTAGTTGGTTTGAATTCAAATTTTAATCACTTACTCCCTTTACGTCATTTCAATTCCACTACCAATGAAATATCTCCTTTCCAAATTCAACAGCCCACTTTATAATTACTTAAAAAACACCACCTAAATCTAACATATAATAATATTATTTTAATATCTAAACCCTCTGCACCTAAACTTTTTCCTAATATAAATTTATCAAATTTTTGAATTTCTTAGATTCTCCCTAACACAAATTTTGTCCTCAAAAATTGTATTTAGAAACTTAGGTTACTTTTCTTCTTATATCTCATATTCTTTTATTTCAAAGTACTTTTACTCACCCAATACGCGTTGAAACAACAGGCAAACTCTAGAAAAAGAAGGTTTGAATAGAGTTTGAAAAAATTTTCATAATTAATGTTAGACATTGTTTGCAGAGGTTAGACAGTATGCATAAACACTTAAGAATTTTAAAAAGCCTTTACAAACACAAGAGAAGATAGTAGAGATGAAATACTTGTTTTTATACTGGTTTACTCAATTGAGCTACGTTTAGTTCTTCTTTAAGCACTCTTAAAAGGTTTCACTACTTTTAAAAAGATGTTGAAAATAAACAAAACAGAAGTTATTCTGTTACAGTGTGTGCGGTTGTGTATAAATAAGCATTGTATCATTCATTTACAAGTTAATAATAAAATTTTGAAGTATTATTCAGTTACCTGAGACCAGTTGTTAAGCCTTTGACCGTTTATTCTTCTGCATCTTGTTGTTGCTCCGTGGTGGTGGTGGTGCTCTGAGGAAGAAGGGTTGGAACCCTAGCGGAGCTTCTAGAGCTCACCTCTCCCTCTCTTTGATTCACGCTTCTCTTTCTGTTTTTGGTTTATCTCACCAGCACGTGCACACATTACTTTTAAGAGAGTTAATATCTGAGAGTGTGCTTTTACTTTTCTGCCCTTTATCTAATATGGTATCAAGAGCGAGGTTGCTATCCTGAGGTGTGTGGAAAAGTGAGCATTGTATTCTGGAGGTGTGTGTATCCAGAACTGCAGAAAAGGAGGTTTCTTTGACTGGGTTTAGATCAAAGATTCAGAAAGATAGTAGCAAGAAAGGATGGCTGGAATTGGAGGACTTCAGGGGCCATTGCTTGTGTTTGATGGCAAGAATTTTGCAGATTGGAGGATCAAGATGTGGGCGGTGTTTGGCTTTCAGGATGTGTTAGAAATCATTGAAGATGGAGTGCCTGTGTTGAGTGAAAAGGCAACCCAAGAACAGAAGAAAGAACACAAGATACTGGAGAAACTGGACAGCAAGGCCAGGTTCTTGATGTATCAATGTGTAAGTCAGAAAATTTTCAACAAGATCTCTAATGCAGCCACTGCAAAGGAGATTTGGGGAATGCTGATGAAAACCTACGGTGATGGAGATAGAAATGCAAAGGTTAAACTGCAAGCCTTGAGAAGGAAATTTGAAACTCTGATCATGGAGGAAAGTGAAACCGTGGCTGAGTATTTTGATAAAGTCCAGGAGTTGGTTAATAAAATGAGAGCTTGTGGTGAAAAGGTAAATGATGAATACATAGTAGATAAAGTCTTGAGAACCCTAACTCCCAGATTTGACTATGTGGTGACTGCTATTGAAGAAACCCGTAGAAGAGAGGATATTGACAGTGAGGAATTACTGCATTCACTAGAGGCTCATGAGTTACGTCTTAATGAATGTAGGCAATGTCAGGAGCAGGCCCTGCAGGCCAGATCACAATGGAGAGGTAAAAAGGGGTTCAAGAAAGGCGAGAAAGGAGGAAAGAAAGGAAAAGATTATGTGGATCAGCAAGGAGAAGAATCCACTGAATCTGGAAAAGAGAAGAAGGCAAAGAATGCTGATGGAGAATGGAAATTTGATAAGAAAAAGGTGAAGTGCTATAACTGCCAGAAGCTGGGTCACTATGCAAAGGAGTGCTGGAAGGGTGAAGGGGCCAAGAATAAACCCAAGAGGGCTAATCTGGTCCAAGAAGAATCAGATTCAGAGGCAGTAATTTTGATGGCCTATGATGATGATAAGCAACCAGAAAGTACTGTATGGTATCTTGACTCAGGCTGCTCAACTCACATGACTGGGAGAAAAGACTGGTTTGTGAGAATGCAGAAAGTGAAAAATAGGAAGATAAAATTTGCTGATAACAGCAGTTTGGAGGCAGAATGCTCTAGCAGAGTAGCTTTGAGGGGTGAAGATGGTAGAGAGGTTGTCATTGAAGAGGTACTGTATGTACCTGGATTAAAGACTAATTTACTTAGTCTTGGACAATTACTTCAAAAGGGCTATGTAATGAAGATGGAAAACAATGGCCTAAGCATTTTCAATCAAGAGGGAAAAGAGGTGATCCAGGCTGAAATTTCCCAGAACAGAACGTTTAAAGTGGTGATGGAGGCAGTAGACCATCACTGTTTTACTGCAGCAGAAGAGGGAAATGAGTGGCTGTGGCATCTCAGATTTGGACATCTGAATTTTAAAGATCTTTCAATGCTAAGTCGGAAGAATTTGGTGACTGGCTTATCAAAGGTAGATGTTCCAAGAACTGTTTGCAGGGAATGTGTACAATGCAAACAGACCCGTGGCAGTTTTCAAAGGTTTTTACCCCAGAAATCTGCAGAGAAAATAGGAGTGGTGTACTCGGATGTTTGTGGCCCTATGCAAGTAGAGACAGCTGGTGGCAGCAGGTATTTTCTACTATTTTTAGATGACTGGACCAGAAAATGTTGGGTGTATCTCTTAAAGAGAAAAGGGGAAGTACTGCAACATTTTCAGCAGTTCAAAAATATAGTTGAAAGGCAAAGTGGGAATAAACTGAAGATACTGAGAACAGATGGAGGAGGAGAGTACATCTCCACTGATTTCAGAGAATATTGTGGAAAAGAAGGGATTGTTCATGAGGTTACTCCTCCCTACACGCCTCAACACAATGGGGCAGCAGAGAGGAAAAATAGAACAATTCTAAACATGGTGAGATGCATGCTGAAAAGCAAGGGACTACCTAGTTTCTTGTGGGGTGAGGCTGTGTTGACAGCCACCTATGTACTAAATCTGTCTCCAACAAAGAGACTCAAAGATGTCACACCAGAAGAAGCTTGGTCAGGGGTGAAGCCAGATGTGAAGCATCTGAAAGTATTTGGGTCCCTATGCTACAAGCATGTTCCAGAACAGCTGAGAAAAAAGCTGGATGATAGAGGAATTCCACTAGTGATGATTGGGTATCATGTTACAGGAGGATACAAACTGTATGATCCTGTAACAGGTACTGCTTCAATCAGCAGGGATATGAAATTTGATGAAACTGGAGAATGGCAGTGGGAAGATAAAGGAAAAGAGAACCCAACCATTGTGTTGGAGAGTGAACCTGCAGCAGAATTGGAAGCATGCAGGAGGGAGGAGAGTGTTAGGAGGTCTTCTCGGGTTACTAAATTGCCAACCTATTTGAGAGACTATGACCTAGCATATGAGGCAACTATCTCATCAGAAGGTAACTTTGTTCACTTTGCATTAATAGCAGAAGCTGAACCTGTGAATTTTGATGAGGCAGTGAAGGATGAGAGATGGAACAGGGCCATGCAGGAGGAAATTGGGTCAATTGTGAAAAATCAGACCTGGGAGCTGACAGAATTGCCTCCTAACAAGAAACCCATAGCTCTAAAATGGATTTATAAGTCTAAGATAAATCCTCAAGGGGTTGTGACTAGATACAAAGCCAGATTGGTGGCTAAAGGTTTTTTACAGCAAGCTGGAATTGATTATGGAGAGGTATTTGCACCTGTGGCCAGATTGGAGACAGTGAGACTGGTAGTTTCAGTGGCTGTACAAAACAACTGGACTTTACATCAATTAGATGTAAAGTCTGCCTTCCTAAATGGGGACTTGGAAGAGGAAGTTTATGTGGTTCAACCTCAAGGTTTTGAAGTCAAGAAGCACATGGACAAGGTATACAGGTTAAAGAAAGCCTTATATGGGCTTAAGCAAGCTCCAAGGGCTTGGAATCAGAAGATAGATGGATTCATGGGAAGCATTGGCTTTGAAAAATGTGTGTCTGAACATGGAGTTTATGTTCAGTGTTATGAGAAGAAGGACAAGAAGGATATGGTGATAGTGTGCCTGTATGTAGATGATATGTTGGTTACAGGCAGCAGTGATGAGAAAATTAACAAGTTCAAGGCCCAGATGCTACAAGAGTTTGAGATGAGTGACCTGGGTAAACTGAATTACTTTCTTGGGATTGAATTTACTACAACTGATACAGGTATGATGATGCATCAGTCTAGATACATTACAGACATGTTAACTAAGTTTAACATGGATCAATGCAACTCTGCTACTAATCCAGCAGAGGTGGGCATAAAACTGGAGAAAGATCCTGAGGAAGAAGCTGTTGACCCGACTGAGTATAGAAGAATGGTTGGGAGCCTAAGGTACTTGTGCAATACAAGACCTGATATTAGCTACAGTGTGGGCTTGGTCAGCAGATTTATGCAAAACCCCAGAGTGTCTCATCTAAATGCTGTAAAGAGGATTCTAAGGTATCTAAAAGGTACCACTGAGTATGGAATTCTGCTGCCTAAACATGGATCAGGAGGAGAGGTAAGAGTAATTGCTTACTCAGACTCGGATTGGTGTGGTGACAAGGGTGATAGGAAGAGTACAGCAGGCTATGTTTTCTACTTTGATGGAGCACCTATCTCCTGGAGCTCGACTAAGGAACCTGTTGTAGCTCTGTCTTCATGTGAAGCAGAGTACATTGCGGCATGTGAAGCCACTTGTCAGGCAGCCTGGCTTGACTCACTGATGAATGAGTTAAAGATTGAAGGGAGAGGGAAGGTCAGACTGCTTGTTGACAACAAGTCAGCCATTGACCTGACTAAGCATCCTACCTCACATGGTAGGAGCAAACATATCGAGACACGTTTTCATTTCATCAGAGAGCAAGTAAGCAAGAAGAAGCTAGAGGTGGTGTTCTGCAGATCTGAAGACCAGATTGCAGACATTTTCACCAAAGCACTAAAGGGGGAACGCTTTCTAAAGCTTAGAAAGCAGATCGGAGTGGAAAAGTTGAAAATTTCACCGATCAATCGGTGAAATGGCTTAAAAGTTTTGGGTTTTTCGTCAGATCTTGTAATCTTTACTGTTTTGTTTAGGAGGAGTGTTGAAAATAAACAAAACAGAAGTTATTCTGTTACAGTGTGTGCGGTTGTGTATAAATAAGCATTGTATCATTCATTTACAAGTTAATAATAAAATTTTGAAGTATTATTCAGTTACCTGAGACCAGTTGTTAAGCCTTTGACCGTTTATTCTTCTGCATCTTGTTGTTGCTCCGTGGTGGTGGTGGTGCTCTGAGGAAGAAGGGTTGGAACCCTAGCGGAGCTTCTAGAGCTCACCTCTCCCTCTCTCTGATTCACGCTTCTCTTTCTGTTTTTGGTTTATCTCACCAGCACGTGCACACATTACTTTTAAGAGAGTTAATATCTGAGAGTGTGCTTTTACTTTTCTGCCCTTTATCTAATGATACAATGAATTCCACCACTTTGGGTTTTATAACAAACATAATCACTCCTAGTATAAAGTAGTCCAACTCACTGTAACATTTAACTCCCATTAAGTTAAAAAACTAAGTGTTTTAAATCACTTTTGATTATCCAAAAACAATTGAGTGTTTTTAAAAATAAGTACATATAGAATCTCTCATGTGGTCTTCTTTACATAAGCAACTTCATGTGTTACTCAAAAGCATTGACTTTGAAGTAGGTTTTGTAGCCCTTTGTCGAGATCAAATGTTACTTTGCTTTTGAAAAGACAACTATGCTCGTTGTACGGATTGGACACACAAAATTCATTCAAGAAACATACCTAGAATTTCTTTGTATCTGCTAACGTTGTTCTTATTCAGCGTAAAGCTTTTGTAAAGCATTTGTTCTTATGACCTGCACAAATAAAGAGAAACAACAATAGACAAAAAATATTATTCATACATTTGGATTTAAAACATTACACGTTTAGCATCATTAATGTACTATAGTGTTTAACGTGTTATCCTAGACGATCATTTTTATAGACACTATTTCATTAGATGTTTTTTTAAACATCAAAATAAAGGGTTCTTAGAAGATATTGTCTTAACAATCTTCCTCTTTTTTATGTTTAACAAATACTTATGTAAACTCAAAATAGTTGGCATCAGAGAAGGATTAATTAGAGCAACTTTATCATGCTAGTCGTTTATTTAGTTTTAAACATTTAATATATTAGAGTCTTTATCTAGTAATTTATATAAAACTACATGATAGATAATCGATTTTGATAAGAGGGACTTCTATCATTCTAATTGTTTATGCATATGATATATCACAACATGTAATATGTATTTAATAAAAGCATGTATGAATGATAGATGACTTTCCATAAGTCATAAATCATTCTTCAGAACAAATGTAAAAATCATAATTAATGTATAAGAGCAAAAAAATATCATGAAATAAAGATATAAGCATCAAATCATACTAAACACTCTAAGTATCAAAAGTATATAAAAAATAATTGTATTAAGGCATATAGAATAAGTATTAGAGAAAAAAAAAAGAATAATCATTCAGCATAAGAAAGTATAAAAATTAGATATAATTTTCATAAAATGAATGTACATTCAAATGAAAATGATATTTCTCCCTTTTTAACAAAATAATTTCCTCCCCTTAGATGATGTTTCTTCCTCTATTTTCAAAACGATTTCTTTTCCCTGAAAAAAATTGTTCAGCATATATTTTTCCTCCCTCTTATTTGATAAACATCAAAGGATTCATAGACAACATTATTGTCCAGGTGGTGGTGGCAGTGGTGTTGGGTCAGCATGTTTGAGTGCAAGAAGTTGGCTTGCTATATTTCTTCTTGTCGCGCATTATTCTCAACAATGAGCGAAGTAATTTGATCTAGGATAGAGAAGGTGGTTATGATGTTGGATAAGAAAAATGGGTTTTCGGGTGAGAGCATGGCGAAGGGTTAAGTTCACTGAGTGGTAGAGGTTGTTGTGGAGATGTTGGGTTGAGGTGTAGGGATAGCAGATTCATGTGTGGGGGTTGGAGGTTTGTCTTCTGATGCAACCATAGTGTCGTCCATCGCCACAGATTCTTCTTCTAGAGAAGTTTCTTCGACGATTATAGGCATCCTTGAATGGACATCTTGTGCTGATGAACTACTTCATCTATTGCATTCATAAATGAAGAAACAACCACAAGATATTTGACTTCTTCGATCAAGGCACTAAGGTTGATAGACTTTTGTGAAGTACCTAGAAAAACACTACAAGGATGTAATCTAAAATATTTGTCAAGGATTGAAAGGTTTATGTAAGTTGTTACACGCTAGACTTGAAAATTTAGTTCAAAATATGAGTTCTTTAACCAAATGTTTTTCAATCGTTTGAATAGGTTTGCCGCAACGTTTTGATAAAGCTAGCTCTTAATGAAAATGTGTTTGGTGATAAGAGTTTTTGTAGCAGTAAAGTAATATGCAACTGCATAATTTGTAAGTTAGGCGCTTAGTAAGAATAAAGAGATAAATACATAGTTATTTTTAGGTTTAAACCCTCATTTGGTCCTCATATTTGTGTGTCAATCTCAAGTGGCTCATCGTTTTTTTTTCGGTCTCAATCGGGTCCATAAACTTGTAAAAATGAGCCAATTAAGCCCTCTCCGTTAAGTTTTCATTGACGCCGTCTGCAGATGCTGAACTATAATTTTTTTTAGTTGACGTAGCAATGTGTATTAAATTGAATGAGTGTTCTATTGTATAATCAACCATTCCTTCTCCTTCTTCTCTTCATTCGTGAGATAGGAGCTTTCTCGTTCCTCCATCAATCGCCTCTTGAGCGAGGCCGGCCGCTGCAAGCCACGAGCCACCACCAGCGCCACCGGTCGCCGCCAAGCTCGCCGCTGGTCACAACATAACTGTATCGTTTTGAAGCAGTGGGAGAAGAGGTTCGAAAGGAAAGACGGAGCGAGATTTTGGGGATTTTCCCTTTCCTTTTTTTGCTTGGTGTATTTGCTTGGTCTCCCAATTAGGAATCAACACTTGAGAATCCTGAATTGACCCCATCTTTGCTTCTTCCTAGTTGATCAATTCAATCATACATTCTAATCAAAATTGAGCTGATAGGTACAACCAGACATTGATAGAAGCTGTAGAACAGAAATACTGCAAGTGCAAAAGCATATGTACATGGAGATTTCAGAAGCCAAAACTAGTCAAAATTCATTGCCACTTTAAGGGATATATTGCAAGTACAATTAATTTGAATTCACAGTTTGTTGTGTTAATTGCAATTATGTTGGGCATATACTGGTTTCTCTAAGTTATAATTTGAAGAGTTCTGATCTTATATATTGTTCATAGAAAAAAAACTGATATACTAGTTACCACATTCATTTAATTTTGCATATATGACTCATTTTTATTTGGCTTAAATTAATAAACAGATCATGATTAAAATTAAATTAGATGGTTTCTTTGGATTTAAATACTAAATGAAATCTAGACACTATGAAAACAAAACCACATTAAAACAAAAGCTTTTCTGCGAATTGTATAAATACAATTATGATATCAGAAATGCGGAATGTCACGTGATGTAGAAACTGATATTACAATTAAGTATTGACAATAAGGTAGAAATGGGTTGATAAATTGATAATACAAAATTACAATCATGGATTGGCAGAAGTTTAACTGTCAAATTAAACTTGTGGTCTAGATACTAGACTTGTGTTGTGTTTAACACTTGGAAAACTATATCCAAGTTTTGTCCATACCAATTGTAGTTTGTTAGAGAACAAGGATTATAGATCTTCAACACTTTTTTATCTTTTGATATTGGGTCATCTTCAATACTGTTTTGCCTATCGCTAGGTTGAGGCAAAGAAAGTTGTTCTCAAGGGGGAATTGCCACTTTTCTTGTACACCCAAAAGCCACATGCAGATAAAAATTTGAATATTAATGTTGAGTTATTGATATTAATGTTCACTTATGGGAGCTTTTAATGTTGGAATTTTCATCCTTAGAGTATGGGGAAGTCCTCCCAAATATTGGTAAAGAATCCACTAAAACCCTTCTGCTGCTCCAGCACTACCAACAATTATCTTTCCTTCGCGCACAAGCCTTCAACCTGCAAGAGAAGTACAGAGATCTAAAAAACCAATTGGAGTAGAAGTCGTCGCTATAGAGACCATGCCTGAACACCATCTTCGCACATCATTGTGAACACACATCTACAGAGAGAACCAAACCGCAAACATCTTCTCAATCGCGACCTCCATCATCAATCTCACACAACCATGGTGGCTTGCACCTCATTTGAAACCTACATACAGATTTGAAACCCCAATCACAAAGAGGAAACCCTATAATTTTAACATTAACCAATTAAATTTTTCCATTTCATAATCTTTTAATTTAAATAACAATTCTATGTAATCAAACAGTACACATCAACATATTAAGTGGGCACCATGCCAGCAACTGTAAACGGCGTCAGCGAAAATTTAACGGAGAGGGCTTAGTTGGCTCATTTTTACAAGTTTATGGACTCGATTGAGACCGAAAAAAAAACGATGATCCACTTGAGATTGACACACAGATACGATGACCAAATGAGGGTTTAAACCTTATTTTTATACTGGTTCGCTCCACCGAGCTACATCCAGTCTCCTCTACAACCTTAGAAGGTTCCACTATAATCTTCAACAAGGTTACAACTGAGTATTCTCACCACTTCTGATATCTCAAGTCACTCCAAGTAACCATCATTACTCTAACTAGAACCGAGTTTCACCCACTCCTAGTTCCACAATGTTCTTCACCATTTATGGTATCCTTAGACAGTCCTAGTATCTGAAGTTACGAGAAAACACTAGAAGGGGGTTGAATAGTGTTTTCATAATTTTTTTCTTCGTGACTAGAGGACTGAGGATAATGTACGTAACACTCATGAGTTAGTTGTACTTTATCTATAAAGGAAATTTCGTGAAAATCGTTTACAAAACTAACTCGATGTTGACGATGTAAACGCTAGCTGAAAGCTTGATGCTAACTTGAGCGCCTAGAATGATTGCCTTCGTCAAGAGCCAGTTGTTTACCAAAAAGACTACAACACACAAAAAAATTTTATTGATTCACATGTTAGAGCTACATCTAGTACTCCTCTAAGTTAACTTAAAGGGTTTCATTAAATATTCAATGTACAGTTAAGTGTTTTAAACCACTCTAGGTGTTCGTAGTCGTATTGAGTAATCATTGTTACTTCTGACTAGTTGAGTCTAACTCACTCCTAATTGTGTAGTATTATTTATCACTCCTGGTATCCCTAGATGCTTCTAGTATCATTGTGATACATTGTCTAGTTGAGTATCACCCACTCTTGGTTGTGAAGTTTTCTTCACTATTCCTAATATCGTTGATCAACAAATAACCTCCAGTTACCCTATATCAATTGAGTATTCTCACAACTCCTAGTTTCTCAGTCAATAAGTAGTTGTTAGTCACCCTTGACTATATGAGTATTCGCACAACTTCCGGTATCCTCACTCAACGAAAAACTTCTGTTATCCTAGACTGGATGAGTATTCACACCTCCTGCTATCCCTAGGCACTCCTGGTATCCACTGATACCGTCTAGTTGAGTTTCATCCACTATTGGTTTGCAATATTATTCACTAATCTGGTATCCCTAGTCAACGTATAACCTTCCGTTACCCTTAAGTATTCACATCATTCTTGGTACTAGACAATTTATACACTCCCTAGATTGAATCACTTCTCTTATCAACACTTAATTGGTATAAAATGTAACTTTTTTTGCACTAGTTTTGAAACCGTATAGAAAGTAAAAACTTTCTATATCGTTTGTATCTATATTGATTCTAATATAAAAAACTTTTTTAACCAATATAAAAGGTCTTTCTGCATTAGTCTCCCACACTAAAAATATATATAATATAAATAATTCACTTAATTTTAAGTAATTTTATTCATTTATTAATAAATAATTCATGAGATTCAGTTAAAGTATTCTCTTTGTAGTTTAAACGAAACTATACAACTACTTAGTAAGGGCTAAAAGATTCATGAAAAAAATCAACTTTTAAACTGTGAAAAGGAGTAATATTGACGAATGAAATTTAAAAATACTGATTGAAATCAATCTCTTAAAACTTCAACTTTACTAAATTATACCAATAAAACTATTCAATATATTTTTTTTACCATTCACATTTCCATCAATATTGTATATCTAGTAAGACATTTAGATTTTGGTTGTGCTAGTTTTGGTAAACAATTACATATTCACCTAACTCACGATTCATGAGCATGATAATAGAATAATTTATATATTGCAAAATGATAATATCATTCCTCACTAGCAGATTTTCTATATAAAAATGTCGGAAAGAAGATAATATTAATTATTCCAAAAAATAACAAAGATGTCATGTGATTATATTTATAATATAAGTGTTACCTTCTTTAGATGTTTAACAGTTTTTGAGACTACAGTTGTAAAACCTTTATAAATTTAAGTTTTCAGTATAATGAAACAAATAGTATTTTAATTGCGATTACTTTTTATATTATAGACCACTTTATGTGAGTTGACCATCAAAAGTATTTTTTTTTCTCAACCAAACCTTTTTACTGTTCAAGTACAATTTTATTTTGTTAGATATTGAATTCTAGTAATAATTTTTTTTTTTATTTTGCAGGTTATTTGTTGTTAAAATTATGATTTTTATTAACATTTCTTTAATTTTATAAATTTTTATATTTATTTATAATAAACTACTTTATTAGAAATTACATTTTTTAATAAACATAGGTATATAAATTTAAAAAATATATTTTATTTAAAGAAAATTATTAAAAAATTAAATTATATATTTTTCTATTAATAAATATATTTTATTTAAAGAAAATTATTAAAAAATTAAATTATATATTTTTCTATTAAGAATTTTCGTATTTTTCTATATTTTAATTTTATATATTTGTAAATAAAACCTTTTTATAAAAGTTCTATACTTTTTAATATTTTCTTTAAATAATTTTTTTTACAAATAAACCTAAATGTCTTACATTTATATAACTAATATTTAACTTCAAATTAATTTTTTTAAAAAATATTCTCACCTACGATCATATTATTATTTAATATTATTTTTCTAATTTTTTACACAAATTTTGTTATTACATAAATTATTTGAACCAAATAAATACATATTTATCAAAATTAATTTTAGAAAAAACAACCGTAATTACAATATTTTATTGTGGTTATTTTTATATTACTATATTTACCATATATTTAAATTACCTTATTTATTCTAATCAGTTTTTAAATAATTTATTTCCAATTAATTTATAAATACTAAATTAAATATACTTTTTAAATTTTATATTCACATTATAGTTTATAAAAATATAGTTTTTGTAACATCCCAAAATATATAGTGTAGACTATATTAAAGAGAACCTACATGATAAAGTAAAACAATTATCCATCTAGAGTAAAAAGTGTTACCTTTACAGACATCCAAAAACAACTATAAATTTAAAACTTTATATACAAACTGAATACTATTCAAAACTATATACAAGTCTCTAATGAACTGAATCAACTACCCAGCAGCATCACCTCCATCCAATGCTTGTTCCAGAGAGACATCTTCTTCCGCTGTTCACATCCTAAGGATGGTCATTGCATAAGAAGAAACAGCAGAACATATAAAATACAAGCACACACAATAAGGTAAGCTAGTTTAAACAAAGATTAATCATACCTCAATTCACATCACTTAAACTCTTTACACATAACACCACACTGACTTTGACTGTTCGGACTTAAAATGATTGTCGAGCTATGGCGGGTCGTGCACTCGTGGTGGCTTCTACTGCTTTGCAAAGCCGTTGTCAATGGGTTTCACCCTACCACACTCACGAGGTTAGTCCGTTATCACTCACCTTGGGCCATACTGGAAGCACCCAAGACTAGGACCTCTTGCTACTCCTCACGACATGGATCAATCCTCTCTACTTGAGAATGAAAGACCATTGGAGTTTCAGGATAACCCCCAAGACTAAGCTCCTGCATCCATTCTAAACTTACTTGAATCTCAACCATAGATCCCACTTTGAATCACAACATAGGGCACCGCCATGTCTCCTCTCCTTGAGGATCATGGAATTACGTCCATTAAACATACTTGAACTTTATACTTTGAAATACGACATAAATCCATAACCACAGATATTACATGATACAACTTCAACTTACTTCATACAACACTCAATATTTCATTTAAAACAACTTAAGATCACACGAGAAATTAAACTAGAACTAAACCCCTCGCACAACGCAAGCCTTCGCATAGCGAAACCATAAGCATCTCGCACAGCGACCTAACTCGCCTTGCGAAATCCCTAGACAGAGACCAACTCCTCTTAACTTCTCGCATAGCGACTAAACTCGCTATGCGAATAAACTGTGAAATGTATCGGACCCCAACCCCTCGCATAGCGTCCCAACTCGCTATGCGAGAACCTCAGTTAGAGACTCAGACTTCCTAAACACTCGCAGAGCGAGACCCACTCGATGTTCGAATAAAATGAATAATGGTTCCAGACCCCAACCAGTCGCATAGCGATTTGATTCGCTAAGCGGATTGACAAACACAGAGCAACCCTCTCACTTTACTCGCACAGCGCACCCAATCGTTATGCCTTGGTAGAGAGCACTTCGCCAAGGTGACTCGCTATGCGAATCCATTCGCACAGCAAGTCTGCATAATCTACAGAACGGAATTCTACAGAATTATGCAACTCAACCCCTCCTTACCAATTCTACTCAACTTTGCCAACTTCTAACACTTCTAATTCGTTGTATATACTTAATTAGACTTGACTAAATGATTTTAAACATTCCTAACATCAATCTAAAGTGTTTATGCATCAAATCCAACTCTAAAACCTTAATTTCATTAACTTAGAGACCCAAATCCAATTTTACCACTTTGAACCTGTTTTTAACTAGTTTGATGACTCAAACAAGTCACAAATGACCTATCTAAACTACCCCAGCAGACCAGAACAACACTTGATCCCTAATACTCCAATCCACTACCTCACTTCCTCTCAAATACACTAATTAAGCTCAAATTCACTTCACATTATACTTAATCACCACTATAACAGATTTCTCATATGGATATATTCAAATACAACAGCACACAACTTTCAATTCAGTTCATAATCATCATTCCACAGTTTCCAAAATTTGACATTTCAAGAACATACACTTCACAAGCTGAATTTTCAACCAAACAGCACTATAACACAGAATCTATCACATACAACACAACTTGATAACTAAAACACAACTTAGCTTCCCTTACCTCAGAGATAAACAGCCCCAAACACAGAAACGTTCCAACTGTACCTTACTCTGCAAGGAAATTCAACAGAAACCTACAACTCACCAGAGAACAACACTTAGAACCTAATTTGAGCTAGAAAATGGAAGGAAAAACTGTTAGCCACATGCAATACAGAAACGTTGCATGCTCACAGTCCTGTGAAGAACAGACAGAAATGGAAACCACTTACCAGCTGAAGAACACGAAATTGATCGGTCCAAAATGTAACACCCTTACGGAGTGCCACAAGAAAATAACAAAATCCAAAAATTTACGCCAGTTTTTTTTTTTTAAATTAACATCGCGGAACTAAACCATCAAAAGTCTAAGTGTCTTACAACATAAGGTTAAAACCTTACAAATATCAAATTCATTATTCGAAGACATAAAATTACTTTAAAACATGATAAGTCCCCCATGGTTATTCCCATAACTCTCGTCATGTTACTTCATCTCTGTCTCATCTGCAACGCCATCTCACACGAGCCGAAGTCATTGGACGAGACATCCAACCCTCTCTAGTCCTCGCACACGAGGAGAGGGTGACACTCGAATCTCAGTCTCCACAGAGACTCAACACACTATCGTATCGCAATACGAACACCATCGATTCGACAAAATTCTAAGGAAATGATAGAATGCTTGCTCTCACAATTTTACCATCACAACCATACGCAGATCACCATCATGCCCAAAGTCAACCAAATTCATTCACCAACAATTAATTAAAATCACAAATAATTAAATAAATAAATTTAATTATTTTTCCTACTGATGCACCCTCGTGAAATTACTAATTTCACACTTCCATCAACTAGAACAACATTTCTAGTGCACCCCCGCTTTTTAATTAATACCCAACATCAAAGAAAACACCTAATTATAATACACCCCCTTTTTACTCTAAGCATGCTCCCTTCTATACCTACACTTTCAAGTGAACCCCAAAACCATTAAATTACATTTCATTCTTCTCTCTTGCACCAACACCATTTACGTAACCCACCATTCCTTCATTTTTTTCTTTGCTTTCAAAGGCCATCCCAAGCTTCTTCCTTCACGGTCTTTGGTCGTCTTCCAGCACCTTTCTTTTTTATGCCACTTTTACATCAACCAAGCCATACCCATCTCCATCTTCCACTTCTGTTCTTCTTCCATCATGTTCTTCTTCTACCCAAGACATCAAACTTTCATTCTTCTTCACTGTTTTTCATCAAACACATGTACCCCAACTCACCAAACATTTCTTTCACTCCTCACATTCTCATAATTCATTCTTTCCTCTTCCAACAATGGAAGAGAATTCTCAATACCCTCTTACCCACACTCTTTGTTAAAGAGTGTAGATAAGTGCTCCCAACGAGTAAAATTGAATGTTGTCCACACTAACCTTTGCTTGTTATTTTACTCATAAATCTTTGTACATAACTCCAAATGAGTTGATTTCTTTTTTATTGGAAACTAGACTCAAACATATTTCTTCGGACACCAAACTCGAAATTTTTGGACTACAGGGCTAGCTGCAGTAAAATTAATAAAATTGGAACTTTAATCATGCTCTGGCATGCTTTGTTTTGACCTTTGACAACTAATTTGCTCATTACTCTCTCTACCGAACTCCAATTGAGTTGACTCTTGATTTGTTGGAAACTAAACTCAAATATCTTTCTTTGGATACAAAACTCGAAATTTTGGACTACAGGGCTAGCTGTAGTAAAATTATTAAAGATGGAAGTTTAATCACACCCTGGTATGCTTTGCTTTGACCTTTGATGACTATTTTGCTCATTACTCTCTCTACCAAACTCCAATTGAGTTGATTCTTGATCTTTTGGAAACTAGACTCAAATATCTTTCTTTGGACACAAAACTCAAAATTTTTGGACTACAGGGCTAGCTGTAGTAAAATTATTAAAGATGGAAGTTTAATCACACCTTGGTATGCTTTGCTTTGACCTTTGATGACTATTTTGCTCATTACTCTCTCTACCGAACTCCAATTGAGTTAATTCTTGATTTGTTGCAAAGTGAAATAAGGCTTTAGGTTGAACTTGAGACCAAGCACACACACCCTCCATGCACACTCACATCAACCACTAGACCAGGCTCCATCCACTGATATAATAGCGCAAACAATTATACTTAAACACTCTTCCAAACTTTTTTCGAAAATTAATATGAAACCAATATTAATTTAATTTCCTTTCCTTCCTTAAATATTTCTCAACATTGATTCTCATCACAATTTATTATTTAATACCACAAAATAATATGCTTAAGGTAAGGAATCATTTTATTTATACAGGTCTTACACAAAACGAAGGTCTCAATGCTAGAATCGCCTAGGCACCTCCTGATCGTCGAACAAATAACTAAGCGAAGAGAAAGAGTAGAGAGAAGTTAGAGAACTTTGAGAAATAGAGTTCTAGAGAGATGAAGTGTTCTTAAAATAATGAGAAGTGTTTATAAAAATTCTAATTGTAATATAAGATTATCTTAAAGTAAAATAATCTGTCTCATTATTTTAACACACCTATCTGCTCTATAAATAAATATACAAATTTATAAAATTAGAAAAAAATATTAATAAAAATTTGTTCTTAAAAAAATATAATTCCAATAACAAACAATCTGCAAAATTAGAAAAAAAAACATTGAGTATTCAGTCTTGGGAAGCAAAATTATATTTGAATAGTAAAAGAGTGTTATTTAAAAAAAAAAAAATACTGATGATTTATTTACGTCGATAAAATTTAAAAATCGGTAAAAAAATCTTTACTTGCTTTTTCATTAAAAGTTACAAAACTTTAACTATATTAAATATCTATTTTTGTCTTTTAAAATTTGATATAAATTATAAATGTTGATGCTCTATCAAAGTAAAATTATCATTCCCCTTATACATTAATTAAGCTTGAAATAATTGCCGTATATTGTGACATGTTTTTCTTGGCATTACTTTAAATAAATAATAACATATGAAAATTGAAGGGTAAAATAATTCACATATCAGTTCTCTAACTAAAACTTATAGAAATATAACAAATAAAGTTTCACAGTAAAAAAAGTTAAACACCAAAATTGACTTGAACAACTTCTTAATATAAAAATTGTAATAAAATAATTGTTTAAAAAATGTACAATAATTGTTTAATATAAAAGTAAAATAAATAATTATCATTATTTTAATTCATACCTAATAAAAAAATATAAATAACATAAAAGAATTGTAATAATAAAATTTTGGCAGAATTTATAAGCGTGGAACGTGCTCATATAAATTTTTTATAAACTAAAACAATTATTTTTACTTAAGTTCTATTCCTTAAACAAATAATTTTTTTATATAAATATTTTTTAAGAAACACGTGTTTACACAGAACGATCACAATTATTATATAAGTCGCAGCAAATGCATGCTGAATTTTATATTGTTATCAACTTCAAACAAATCCTAACAGCTTTGATCGTATTGTCTTCTTTCTTAATGTAGTTGTTCTTTTTCTCGTTGACATATTTGAATTTCTTATTATTACAAAATATACATGATAATATGATTCGAGAGATATATAAAGGAAATACGAATTATTTTCAAATTAACTATAAAATTTAATATTCACATTAATAAAAAAAATACGTTTTTGTCTGTTTAATATAACCATATTCTATTATAAATAATATCTAAATGTTCAAATAAAAAATAGAATTATAATGAAAGGTGAGAAACAGAAATAACCTACCCGCAATAACTCACATTAAATATCATAATTAATATTTGTTTGTTTGTTTTATCGGTAAGTGCTTATCTCATTGTAGTGCATTTATACTTGACCTGACATGTTGTACTCAGAAACAACATAAAATAATCTAATTTAATCATGACGTAGAAAAACTACACAAACTTATTATTATTATTTTAAAAAATTGTAGTTGAAAACCTAAATCTTAATCATTTGGAATTATTTAACTATTTTTTTTAATTTTCAAATAAACCATATATAAAAATTTCAACGATTTGGAATTATTTAACTAATTTAAAACCATAATTATTGTATATTAAAAATTGTTCAAAACTAAACTACCATATATAAAAATAATATAAATGGAAATAACACTAAAATGTTCAAAATTAGTTTGAGTTCTATTGCCTATGATGGCTATTAAGATAATTTATGCGTATAAAATATTTCAATTTTTTTCTTAAATTAATATAAGATTTAAATATTCAACGAACTAAGTAGATTTAAAAAATAGGTTAAAATACACTTTTTCTTTTTATTTATGACCGTGCATGAGTTATTTTTTTAATATAAAAATAATAAAGTAGTCAAACTATATACGATGAAAATTAGGTTTTATTATTGTAATTGTTATTTTTAAATATATTGTATATTTTTTTGGCAAATTCCTCTGATTCGAATTTTTACTATTCTTTCAGGTCTAGTTCCTAGAAGTTAATTTCCTAGAAACAAATTTTTAAAAGTTGTTGATCACTTTTAAGTTGAGCTCTTTGACCAACTTCCGCTAGGTTAAACTTGTATAGGCCAAGCTCCTCTAAGTTGACATTCTTCAAACTGAGGCCTTATTAGTCGAGCTCCTCAATGTCAAGCTTCTTTAGGCTGAGTTTCTATAAGTCGACCTTTTCCAAGTCGACTGACTTCTCATTAGTAAAAAAAAAAAAGATTTTAACTCGCGCATTTGACATCGGTTTAGTTGTAACCAAAGCCAAAAGTAATGCAGTGGCATTTTTGTAATTATCACAAACGTATATGTCTCAGTTAAAAAAACTGACGTAATGACATTTTTGTAATTATCGCAAAGGTCTATTACCTCGGTTGTTTAAAGAACTGAGGCATAAAATAGATGAAACTTTTATTTTTTACTTTTAAAAGAGGGCTTAGGCATCGGTTCTTTAGAGAACCAAGACCGTAGACCCTTATTTCCTCGGTTAAAAAAATAACTGAGGTGATAACATGTGTTTAGGGTTAAATTTCGCGAATAGAGGCATTTTCAGACATAAGTTGTGTTGCTTCTCTCTATTCTCCCATTTTCTTTCACGTTGGTGAGAGGGAGACTTCCTTCCTCTTCTCTATTTTGATGGAGGCGCGGCGGAGGGATTATCAATGGCGCGACGGAGTCGCGATGGAGACGCGGCAAGGTCGCAAGGGTACGGTGGCCATTCTTGTTGTTCTTCTTCGCTCCGTTCTAGTTCGCAGCAAAGGAGGAAGCTTCCTTCCCTCCCTTGTTTTTGATTTCGATTGGGTTGTTTTATGTTTGATTGATTCTCTACAGGAGTGGTGGTGTTTGATTGATTCCCTTCAGGTGGTAGTGGGAACACGCCGTCCTTGTTCTTTGTTCTTCGTAATTGGGAATCTTTGATAATGATGGTGTGACATGAAGCGGTGGGCTTTGATGGATTTAGGCCAAGGGCTAAATCCCGACCTGGTGAATGGTGAAAACAAGAAAAAACCACAAAAAAAAGAAAAAACCCCTCTACTGCCTTAGTTGGATTTGAACTGAGGCAAACGCACACACCTTTTTGCCTCGCAAGTATATGCCTCAGTTGCGGAAGCGCTACGTATAAGCGAAAATAACCGTTGTCGTTTCCCTTTACTATACTAGTGTCTTCCAAGATGAGCTCATACACACTGAGCTCCTACAGTCCGACAAGTTTGGTCATCTAAGCAATCACCCCATCGATCACTCTAGATCGACCATCTTGTCAACCTGTCAACATGGCTATTAAGCCAGCCCAACTAGGCAATCCATTCAGTCTATCCCGGACACCAAAGACAAATAGGTCACCTAGTCTAACCATTCACCCAACCTCTTCATCTCGACCAACCTAGTAAGAATGGGCTAACTCAACCAACTTGGTCGCTCGTCAACACGACCATCAAGCCAACCCAACCTTTCTGGCTCGCTAGTCCATCTAGTATATCCTAGAAACCCACGCAAGATAAGCCAACCAGTCCATCCCGACCATTCATCCAACTCGTTCATCCCCTCCATCCCGACCCACTTGGATAGCTTAGCCCGCTTGGCAATCCAGCCATCCCGTCAGAACGACTATAATGGTCAACCATTCCATCCAACCTATCCCAAACACCCAAGCAAGATCGCCCAACCCTTATGCATAACCATCAAGCCTTTTTGCGCACCTATCAAGCCAACTAGGCCAAGAAGTCCCTCAAATTTATCCCATCCACCCCACCCATCCTGGTCATTTAGGCTAACTTGGCCCATCGTCCCAACATATCAACACAATCATCAACCCAGCCCGACCAACTCATCCATCTAGTTTAATATCATGCTCTATAAGGAGAATGTAGAAAAAGTGATGTCAGTATCTCAAGCAAAAAGGAGGGGTGAATTGGATTTTGCTTTCAAAAATAGTTCTTTCAAAAAGCTTTGCAAAATCTTTTAGTTTTCCTGAAATCAATATGAAAGGTATATGAATCGACAATAAAAGAGAATGAGAGAAAGATCAACACAAAGATTTATACTCATTTGGTCAAGCCTACATTCAGTCTTCCTTCAACAACCTTAGTTGAAGGGAACCACTATAATGATAGAGTTTACAAGCAAGAATACAGAGATATCCCCTCTCAATGCAGTCTCCATTCCCACTCAATATCACTTATAGTACAAGATGTAAACACCTCAAAATCTCACAAACCAAGAAAGTAATCCCAACTTTCTGTACACCTTGAGAGCAATCCCAACTCTCAATGCAGAACACTCAGGTTCTCCTCTTGGATAATAGCAACAAGAACACAATCTTCTTTATTGCAAAGTAGACACTGATCCTCAAAGAATACATAAGAAGTGTAGAATTGATCAACAATGTATCAGCTCATCTATCTTGCAAGAATCTTGATTTCACCCAAATGTATGATCTTGATTCTCCAAGAAGTCTTAGGACGCTTCTGAAATTAATACTTAACAAAAAAGTCAGTTATCAAAGTGTAAGTTCATGTCAAAGTATTGAAACATGATTAATCCTAATGTGATTTAATCAATTACGCTTTTAATATAATTTGTTAAGCTTTTATTTCCGCTGTAACATTTGTGCATTTGCTTCAGATTTAACAGATTAAACGGCGCATGCAGTCGATTAAATAAATCACACAAGTCAATAACAAACAAATACGACCGTTATAGGCAGTTATGGATTTAAATGAAAATGACTTTCACAAGATAAACAACGTAACCGATTATGAAGCTTATGTAATTGGTTATGTTATGTACTTATAAGCAAATTCTAAAATCATTTTCCACTCCAAACACATCAACGCACTCAGCAAACACATATCGGCATAACAACGTGTTTTAACCGATTAAATAACTAATGTAATAGATTATTTCAAAGTTGTTTTGTCCCTATTAAGCATGTACTGAAATCTGAAGAAATTTAACAGATTATATAAACAGTTTAATCAATTATTTTTTTCATATATACAATGTGCAATATGTTTCAACTTATAATTCATTTCCATACAATGAATTCATATACCAATTATTTCAAGCACAAACACAGTAAATATCAAGCAATTGTCATGTCATTTGTTGTGCAAGAAACTATAAAAACATTTCTTTTGTTCATTATAAAAAACATATATGTGATATGTGTTTTGCTTGATATAGGTCCCCTTATCAACAAAGACGAATGTGGTCGGGTTCATATGAGAGGAGAATTGTCAAATTAGTGAATTGGAAACCTATTAAATTAGTAGGTATTTAAGAGCACGAAATTGAAGTGTTGCATTCCAAGTTTTTAAAAGTAGTAACCGTCAATCACGTACAATGGGTAATTTGTAAAAGCCTTACCTCCAACATGTCGATCTCTCTAGGTCAAGTTCCTTCAGGTCGAGCTGTTCAGGCCGACCTCTTTCAGGATGACCTCCTCCAAGCTAAGCTCTTATTGGTTCAGCCCCCGAGCCCACCTTCTTCAAGACAAGCTCTCTAGGCCAAGCTTTAATAGGTCGACCTCCTCTAGGCCCAGCTCTCCAAGCCAACTTCTTGTAGGCCAAGTTTTCTAGGTCGATGTCTTGCAAGTCGAGCTTCAATAGGCTAGCCTCCTCTAAGTCGACTTCCTCAAGGCTGAAGTCTCAAATTGAGATCCTACAGTTCGAGCTCCTCTAGGGCGACCTTCTTTAGGTTGAGCTCTCCAAGTTGAGTTCCTTCAGACTGAGTTGTCCAGGTTGAGGTCCTACAAGCTAAGCTCCAACAAGGAGACCTCCTCTAGGCAAACTTCCTCCAGGTCGAGCTCTTTAGGCTGACCTCCTGTAGGTCGAGTTCTTTAGGCTTACCCCCTACAAGCTGATCTCTTCCAGACTAAGCCTTCTAGGCCGAGATCCTACAGGTTAAACTCCTCTCGGCCAAGCTCTCCAGCTCGACTTCCTCTAGGGCGAGCTCTCTAGGATGACTTCCTTAAAGTCGAGCTCTCCAAGCTCACTTCCTCCAAGCTGACCTCCTAGTGGCAAACACAAACACACAAAGATTCACACAGATACAAACACATAAAGGCACAGAAACACAAACACACAAATAAACTTAGACATAGACACACATAGAAAAAGACACATTAACACTGATACACATAGACATACATAAATACACACGCAGACACAGATGCACACTAACACATACACACAAGGATACATTGATACACTAACAAACACAGACAAAGACATACATAGACATACACACACACACACATACACATAGACAAACATACACACACAAAAACACAAAGACATACAGATACACAAACACAAACACACACACAGATGGAAAAAAACACAGACACATAAAGACACAAACAAACTTAAACACATACACGCATAAACAAAGTCACACAAATATACACAAAGACTCACAGACACACATAATGATACAAACATAAACACATCCACACACACACAAAGACACATAGACACAAAGATACACAAATGCATAAAAACATAAACACGTAGAAACCTAAACACAAACACATAGGCACAGACACAAACTCACACAAGCAAAGACACATGGATAGACAAACAGACAAAGACACAAACGCACATAGATATACATGCAAAGACATACATATACACACACAAAGAAAAATGCACAGACACAGATACACATATACATAAACAAACCTAGACAAAAACACAAAGAGACTCAGTCACAAACACACATAGATGCATGCAAACACAGACAAACAAAACATAAATACACACACAGAGACACAAAGTTAGACACAGACACAAACACACTTAGAAAAAAACACACAAAGACACACACACACACACACAAAAACATACATAATCACACAAACATAGAAAAACACAAAAAAATACACATACATAGACACATAGACAAATAAACACACATACACACACAAACACATAAAGATACACACACAAAGATACACACACATATAGACACACACAAACAAACACAAACACACACACGCGCACATGGAGAGACATATAAACACATATATGCACACAAACATAGACAAATAAAGATACAGACACATACACAAACACAAACACACACAATCACTCACACATACACATAGACGCATAAAGATACATACACACACACACACATACACACTGATAGACACACTCATAAACACATAAACATACAAACAAACATAGTCACACAAACAAAAATAGAAACAATGGCATACCCCCTAGCCATGGTCATGCATACTAAAAAAGGGTTGGGGTCGTTTATGGAAGGTGGTCCTAAGATCTTATCATCATGGGTCATTAGTCAGTTCTCAATACATTAGGTTTATTTTAGGCCTTGTATAATGGCCAAGTAGTCTAGGATTTCTTTTGAGCCTTATATTTGGGCCTGAAGTTGTAGTCTAGGATTTTAGGCTTAAAGAAGATGGGCCCTAAGGTGACACATGGATCTAGGGTAAAAACCTAGCTTGGAAAGAAAACCTTCTAGAATCTTATGGGATTTTGCCTAGAGTGTCTCCAAGTTGTCCTCTTTTTTGAGACACAATCTTTTACCATGTGTCATGCTCTCAATGGAGAGGATTTTGCATAGGTAGTGGTCATGTGTCATTTTAGGAATGGAGAAGATTCTCCTATGTTAATGGTCATATGTATTTCTCCTAATGGAGAGGATTTTTACCTTGGTCTCCAAGCTAGCCAAGTTGAAGATCTTAAGGTTTTGCTTCTACAACTTAGAGACACCTTACGCCTATAAACAAAGTTGTCTCCCCTGTAAGACCCAGAATAAATACGATAAAATATTTTTATTCTTTTGCAAGTGATGTAAAATTATGGTAGTAAGAATTCTTTATTATATGATAGTATTTATGTATTACGTAGTTAAGTTGTGATTCTAAAGATTATAAAATTAATCATAATTAAGTATTGAATGTACAATATTTTTGGATTGTTTGATTTATTTGGTTGGGTTATTGCCATGCAAGTGTATATAAGATTACAAATAAGCATGGAAAGGAGACAATTGTAGGGTATAAATATGAATTTAATGGATTGTGAATTATATTCTTAGCTAGATGAAAATAAAATTGTTGTTATCTTCTTTTCTTTGTGGTAGGTGTAACACCCCTAATGGAATGTCATATGCAGAAATAATAAAGTATAAATTCTATAAAAATGTTCTTGTCAAATTTTTAAAGTTTTTATTTTTTAAATCGCGAAAGCAAAACCATAAACATATCATGTGTCCGTACACCGCAACTAAACAAATATTAATTGTCTCTTACAACACTAAAATCAAACGTACATAAAGAACCACTTTAAAATATAAAAACTCCGACAAATTTTATTCCTCGTCTCTCTTATCGAGCTACTCCAATCCAGCTTCATCTACAACATCATCAACTCTCGTAGAAGTATGATCATTACAAGTGGAACCACAACTACAACATGCAAGGGTGAGCAACGAGAAATACCATATTATATAACACAGTATAAACACATTAAAAATAAACTATAACAAGCCATAACATCATATCTCGATGCAAAAGATAACATCACAGTCAGACCATTCATAAACCAATGTCATTTCCTTGCATTTCGTCGTCACAACTTGTTCTCAATAAAAAGAGATTTGAGTCGTCTTCCATCACAACTTCAAACCTATCTCCCCGACTCCTCAAGGGCACTCGAATCTCTGTCTCCACGTAGGACCTAAATTATTATCGTATCGAAAAGCTTACACATTCGACAAAATTACAAGAAAATAATAGTTTACGTGCACAACACAAACTCATACATATTCTCGATAACTTACTACGCCTCTTCTTGAGATAGGCATTTGAGGAAGGGCATGGAAAATCCTCTGTTATAGAGGTCATCTCCAATTGTTACAAAGAGTGTGATCCGCCTTTAATTCACTGGTTTGATCGACAAGCCTTTTTTCTTGTTGCTTCATCAAAGTTCAAACTTTTGATCTCCATTCCTCTCGATCAACTACAACTGTGCTCATACATTCTCCAACTAGGAGTTTGGTGGGCACTTGCCGTATTATGCTCTTTAGTTGCCCCTTCTTCTTTCCTTTGGCCGGCATAGATAGTTGATCGACTCTGGTGTTTTCCTCTGGGAACGTGCTCGAAAGTTGCACTTGGGGGAGTGAGGGCTAGAGGTTGACCACTCGCCATCTTTTCTTTGTGGTCACTATGTAAGCTTAAAAGATTTGCTCTGCTCCATAGTGCGTACTACAATATTTCGAGTGCATGAGATTGAGTGTTCACTTCAAGTTGTCTTCCTCACTCCAGAGCTTCCTTCCTAGTTGTTCAAATACTCCTACCGATCAGATGTACCTGCTAAAGATACTATAATGCTTAAGTTAGTTTGGTATTCGATTAATTCATCAGTTAATGTTATAATAAAGGCTTAATAGCTTATTTTTTCCCCAATTTTGCTCAAATGGGTCAATTAGGTCCAACCTTTGAAAATAATGTCAAATGCGTCCTTACTTCGTAAATTTTGCATCAACAAAGTCCTTCCGTTAAATAGAAACAAACGAAGTTAATTATGCACTGACATGGCAAAAAAAGTCAACAACTTTTTTTTCTCTCTCTCCTTTGCCCTCATATGTTTCTCTCTATGAGGCCAAACAAAATAACCAACAATTCTCACTAATTGTTTAAAGTAGTTTTACTAAAGCACCCATCTAAAATCAACAAGTTCGCACCCTTGTATTTTAAAAGAAAATAAAACATTCTCTCACCAAGGTAGGCCTCATGCAAGTCCACAATTTCTACTTTTCCAGAAGTACTAATTCTTCTCATTCTCTACCCTTTTTCCACCTTTTCTTTTCTTTTTCAACTATCAATTATTCTAACACTCATTTTCCTCTCTTTCCAACTCTACGTCACCCGCATGCACACTCCTTCCCTTTCTTCCATTTTCATTTATCATACCCACTTCACAACATCATTCTTTTTTCTTATCTCCTCCACTTACATATACTCACTCTCACTTTTATACAAATTAATGTACACACATGCAACTAATCCCCTACTCAACTCCTCTCTCTTCCTTTCTCTTTTATTTTGTCTTCAAAACCAATTCCAACACCACACCTTACTTAAAGCCAAAACACATTCACTTAAACCCCTTGTTTTGTAGGCTAAATCTATGTTTGTGAAAGAATATATACCAATTCAAGGCATTGGAATCTAGGAAGAACACAAAGAATAACAAAATCAACTAGTCAAAAGGTGCAGGGCACGCATAGGCGCTAAGCCCCATTTGTTTCGCATGGCATGTGTCTGGGCATTCTTTTTGTGGTGATGAGTACCAAATTCCAAAGAGCAGGGTGGTGAGCGCCAGCTGTGCTGATATGGCATATATGATTTTTAAAGTTCGAAAACACGAAGGGAAAAAATCTTTGATGATTTAAAGGTGTGATACCACTCAGAGGAGGGCTTAAAGAGCTGCTAGGATTTGTGGGAACACTCACTTCTTCCTCTTGGGTTCTTCTTCTTCTTCTTCTTCTTCCACGACCATTTTGTCTAAACTACATGAAGTTTGCACCCATCTTGATTTTTACGTAAACTTTATGCACAATAACCACTATTCCTTATATAAAACAGAGATTCACCGTATGCTCCAAAAATCATAAACTCACAACCACAACCACACTCCTCTTCTCCAACACACCCACTCATTTTCACATGCACACCTAACCACTCTCACACTTTGTTATTTCACCAAGAGACCCAGAAATATCCTAAAGCTCTCCCTCTTATGTATATATGTTCACTTCTTTGTTTTTCCACTAAAAGGAAGAGAAACTCACCACCTTCACACCCGACACACTCTAGTTATAGAGTGTAAGAATATGTCCCACTATAGTGACCATCTTACATGTTAGATTGAAAAAGTAAACTACGAGTAACATTCAATATATGTTGGTGTTTTCTCTCCGCAACAGAATTCTGTTGTGGGGTTTCAACACAACTAGTTTGTTGCTCAATACCATGAGAATCATACACATTAGAACAATTAAACTCAGGCCCATTATCAGTTCTAATGATCTTAATGGTTTTGTCAAATTGAGTTTTAACTTTAACAATGAAATTTTACAGTAAATCCCTAGCCTGACCTTTATTTTTCATAAGAAAAGCCCAAGTGTGTCTACTATAATCATCAACTATGATGAGAAAGTATTTATGCCCATTAATAGAAGGAATGGAGATAGGTCCCCATATATCACAATGTATAACTTCAAAACAATTAGTAGAAACAAAAACACTTTTAGGAAAGGGAAATCTGTGTTGTTTGGCATAATGACATATATCACAAGCATCATTAGAAGCAGTTTGAACATAAGTAAAATTCTTGCATATCTTTTAACAATTCTGTGTCCAGGGTGGCCTAGCCTATAATGCCACAAGTTTATGTTTACATGTTCATAGGAGAAAACAAATTTATCAGTTAAATCTTGGTCAGAGACAGGGAAGGATTGCAAGTAGTAGAGGCCCTTGTAGACATTAGCACATCCAATCATCTTCAATGTAGAGTTGTCCTGTATTTGACACAACTTAGAAGAAAAAATTAGTGTGCAGTGTATGTCCTTGGTTAAACTTTGGACAAATATAATATTAAAAGAAAATTCAGGTATGTATAAAACATTGAAGATAATAAAATCTCTTAAAAATTGAACTATCCCAACATAATGGGCTGTGACAATGTCATTATTGGGCAGCCTAACAGATATAGGTTTATTCTTATGGAAAGTAACAAAGTTGTTTTTGTCATGGGTCACATGATTAGTGGCCCTTGTGTCCATGATCCAGGAAAACATACCTTGTTTGTCTTCTATGGTGTTTCTCTGAATTTGACTGATGCTGTGAGAAGGATTGTCAACCTTCTCTATCATTTGTAATATCTTTTGCATTTGTTCTGAAGTAAAGTTATTTGGAGCAGAATTAGTGCTGATCTAGGCAAAGTTAGAATGTGATTTTGTAGAGGCAGAATTGACAGAATTCCATACACTCTGTCCTCCTTTTTCTTGGCTGTTGTTATCCCCTTTTTGTACCAAGGTGGATATCCATGCTTAGAGTAACACTCATCCACTGTGTGTTTCATCTTATAGAAGTAGGAGCATTGTTTCCCATAGTTTGGATTATTTCCTACTCTCTTTGTTGTTCTTGGATCATGGAATACACAGACCAGACCAATAATCCTTCCAGCCCTTTCTATCTACATCCAGGATAGAATCTTGGTCTCACTCTCATTTCTCAGGTCCTTAATGAGACCAATTATGCTTCTTGGAGTAGAAACATGAGAAGAGCTCTACTCTCCAAGAACAAGTTAAAATTCATTGATGGAGGGATCAAAAGACCCCAAAGAGATGACCCTTTTTTTGATTCCTAGGAGAGGTGCAACATGATGGTGCTTTCCTGGATTATCAAGACTTTCTCATCTCAGATTGGAGAGAGTGTTATATATGTGGAGGATGCCAAAGAGTTATGGGAAGAACTTAAAGAAAGGTTTTCTAAAGGGGACTACTTCAAGATTTTTGATTTGCTTCAAGAGATACACTCCATCAAGCAGGGAGAAAGAACAGTTAGTCAATTTTTCACTGATATAAAAATCTTGTGGGAAGAATTGGAGTCTCTTAGACCCATACCTTGCTGCACATGTAAAGTTCCTTGCAGTTGTGATTTGTCCAAGATTTTTCACAAATACAGAGAAATGGAGCATGTTGTTTGCTTCTTGAAAGGATTGAATGAATGCTACAATATTGTGAGAACACAAATTTTGCTAATGGAACCTCTTCCTAGTATTAACCGTGTTTTCTCCCTCATCATACAACAAGAAAGGCATGATTCTGGAGTCAACAGCCAGAATACTGAGATTAAGGTCCTTGCCAACACTATTGACAAGCAAAACCAGTGGAGAAATTATCAAAGTTGGAAACCTAATGGACGTGGAAATGGACCTCGCAGTCAAGGAAGAGGAAGAGGAAAGAATTCAAAGTATGAGAAAAAATGTTCCTACTGCCATAAGATGAACCACACAGTGGATGAGTGTTACTCCAAGCATGGAATCCACCTTGGTACAAAAAAGGGGATAACAATAGTCAAGAAAAAGGAGGACAGAGTGAATGGAATTCTGTCAATTCTGCCTCTGCAGAATCACATTCTAACTTTGCCCAAATCAGCACTAATTCTGCTCAAAATAACTTTACTTCAGAACAAATGCAAAAGATATTACAAATGATAGAGAAGGTTGACAATCCTTCTTACAGCATCAGTCAAATTCAGAGAAACACCATAGAAGACAAACAAGGTACTATATCTGCTCTGATATCATATTAAAGTAGCATATATGATAAAACGTGGAGAGAGACTCGCATGCGGAAGCAGCAAAGGTTCTGGAGACCTCTATGGCAGAAACACATTTCCTGGAGAAGCTGAATCAAGGTGTAGAGAAAGAGAAACAACAAGACCCAGGAGAAAAAGAAGTAGCAGAGAAAGGTAAGAACTTTTAACATTCAATAATATTTCTGTATGTTTTTGTACAAGAAGAGAAAAGGGGGAAGGAACCCTAGATATATAGGATTCCTGAAACACAGAGAAAGAAGAGGGATTACGGTTAGAAAAACTCTTTCTCGTTACAGAAAAACTAACCCTAACAACCAATTGCTCCCATTAAGAAACAATCAACCTAAAACAGAGAACGTTAATAATTAGCCCATTCTTTTTCAAATGGCTACGTTTTTATTAATTTTATTTCACAAATGAATTTAATTAACTATGCTTAAGAATATTATGACTGGTTAACTTGGTATTTATGCAAGCATTATTCACTGTTCTAAATACACACTCCCTAGTGTGTGGTGTGTACAATGTTTTAGGTCAGCTTACATGCACATTGTCTATCGAGTTCCACGACATTTTATAATCATTTCTGTTTTTTTCAAAATCGAACCATATTTTGTAATGATTTAACTATTGCTCGGTCGATTTCACTACTTCCTATTTATGAAGATAAATCATTTGCAGATTTTTAAAGTTACATGTTTTCACACTCCTTTTTTATATAAAAAGAATTTAATCATCTCCTCGTTTAATTAAAATATTAATAATTTTATAGCACGTTTCTTATTAGATTACCATTTCACAAATTTTTCTCCCTCTTTCTTAAGCAACATTTTTCTAAAGAAACCTAGATTGTAATAAATATTAAAAAGAAAAATAAAAATTACAAGCAGTTCTCAAAATTTATATTAGATGACATTTGTATCTCCTTTGATTTTAAAATAGATATTTTTTTCTTGTAAAATAATAGTCATATGTTATATTTTTAATTATATTAATTTTCTTCATGTTTTTAAAGAAGAATACATCTTCATGTTTTTAATAATGTGATGCCACCTCCTTTTTTTTGTTCACCAAACTAATACCTTGTTATATTTTAAAATTTTAATTTTCATATGTTTTTAAATTTAAATTAATATTGGTATTTTTATTTTTATTCAAAATATAAAAATGAATATTCATTATTAGAAACATAATGTGATAAAGGCAATTAGAAAAGAAATTAAGATTATTTTACAAAACACAATGATGGTAATTTTGAAACTAAAGAAAAAGTAAATATCTTTAGTATAACTTTAGAAAAAATAAGTGATTCTTTAGCTCAAATAATTAGACTTGTTTCTAATAAAAAAAAAATCACAGACTAAAGAAACCAAAGTTACAATTTTGGTTACACACTTATTTGTGGGACTGGAATATATATCTCTTACTATCTTTAGAGTTTTTAATGTATAAAATTTGATTAGGTATTTCCTTTTCTAGTAGGTATGAAAATGGATCCCATGGTTTAATTAGTTGTGAAGAGTAGGTGAATTATGTTCTATATAAGAGGGACATGGTGGGAATACTCTTCATCATCCATCTTTGTCTCTTCATTTTTTCCTTCTAGTGCTTCTTTGATCATCATGACACTTGCTGGTAAAATCACCACTGAAATTGGTGTTCATGCAACTGCTGCAAAGTGGTTTAACCTCTTTGCAAAGCAACTCCATCATGTTCAAAACCTTACTGATAGAGTCCATGGATCCAAGCTGCATCGTGGTCAAGACTGGCACCACACTGAGTCCATCAAACACTGGACTTATACCATAGGTAATTCAACTTCTTATAACTCTGTCAATAAGGTATATTTTTCTTTTAACCTAAGTTTCAATAATATAGTTGGCCTCTACAGTTCTTCCAGTTTTAGGTTTAGGTCCAGTTCATTACATATTGATTTTAATGTAAGATAATTTACTTGTTACTTCTTAAATGTTTTAAAAAGTGGCAATAATAGAAATTACTTATATTTTTAAACGAAATAGCTGATTTCATGAGAATTACTTATATTACTTATATTATAAATAATTTCAATCAAATGTTAATTTACTGACTGAATGATATTTGGCATAAATAGATCAAGTGCAACAAAATCCAACCGAGAAAAAATATCATTCATGGAGAAACAAAAAAACAGCGAAACGTGATTTTTAACAGTTGTTAGGTTAGGTTCTTAATGACAAGAAACAGTACATCAAGATAAAAATTGAACCAAAAAAAATTAAAAAGCAACAAGAAAAGTTACTTTTAAAAATAGAATTAACAGTATTTGAGTTTAAAGAATTACTCAAAAATAAAAATATCAAATGAATCTAAATTATAACAAGCTAAAATTGATCATTAATTTTAAAAACCGATTTAATTGTTTAAATTGATCATTTTTTTAATTTTTTTTAGTGTAAGTCGATTTGTTTATCTTTGTATAATTCTGATATTGGTTTTGATTTTGAGAAAGAACAGATGGTAAGGTTACAACATGTCAGGAGAGTATTGAATCTATTGATGAAGCAAACAAAACAATCACCTACAAACTTTTCAATGGAGACATCGATAAACAGTTCAAGCTCTTCAAGTTCATATTTCAAGCAATCGATAAGAACAGTGGCGGCGCTATTATCAAATGGACCATTGAGTATGAGAGGGTCAGTGAGGAAGTTGATCCTCCTTATGGCTATGTCGAGTACCTGCACAAATGCACTGGAGACATTGATGCTCATCTTCTCAAGGCATAGTTCCAAAATGTTATGCACAAAATTAAAAAAAAATTAAAAAAAAAAATAAGAATGGCCTTAGCCTTAGGTTAAGTGCTTATCTGTAAAATAATATATATCTGTGTGGAGTTTGACAAAGGATGGTTATGTTATGTAGAACCTTCCTTTGTGTGCAATAAACTTGGATATGCATGTGGGTCATGTCTGGAAGCTTGTTGAATTATTGTATGTTCTAGAGTTCAATGTGATGAATATGAATGTTTATGATTTGTGTAAAAAAATATATTTTCTGTCCATGCTCTTTATCTTTTTACGTTGATTGAATTATTATATTATATTTTTCTTTTATGAAAAATAAAATGCTGATTGAATTAAATGATTGTGTCAAAATCTTCGACGGCGAACGCATTAATGAAATTTTCAGAAAGAATCAGGAATGTAAAATAATATAAATTATCCCAATAGAAACCAGATCACAACGGAGTGAGGTCGGTGAGTGTGTATCCTACTACTCCATTTTCATCCTAAACAGTAAAAATATGTTAGTGGTGCAGGAAATGGTAATATAAAATTATTAAGCATGCATAAATTTATGAATAAATGAAGAAATACTCAATTGAAACTCCGTAATAAAGACCAGAAATATAAGCTTTTTCCGCCAAAATCAATTTTCAAAAAGTTGAATTGTACATATTTCTTTTCAGGCTGAATTGTGTTTCAACTGTGCACAAACATTCCCTAGGTTTGACTCATAGCAGCGTAGCTTCTAACCTGGAAGAAATCAGAAAATCAGTATTAATTTTATACATGAACAAAATCATCTTATTATCACTTCAATGGTCTTTGTATTTATAGAAGAATATTAAGTGGGTCTTCTTATCGAAAACAATCTCAATTGAGTTTAAATTTTGAAAAATTAAATCAATTATATCTTTTTTGTTAAGGGTTGACAGACGGTGTTAAAATATGATGATGTAGTGCACAGTAAATATGTTTAGGTCATTATTTTATTACGTGGACATAATTAAATTATAAAATGGAATGCAGTGAAATAAAGGAAAAAATTAAAAAGATTATGGAAATTTCAAAATCCTAACACCCTATCCCTCTGTTACCGCCTTCCTCAGTCGTCGCTTCTCCGTTAAACCTAATGTGGCCTGAAGGTGTACCTAAAACTGAGTCAGTTCAAACAATATTAGATTGACAATGTTCATCGATCTTCATTAGACCATATGCAATGGCCAGCTTTTCATCCATTAGCAAGGTAGTGATAGTGATATCAACATCACTCTCCCTGTGCACTTGGATAAATTTCTAATAATCCATTCGATACAAATGATCACCAGCCAACACTAGTAAAAAAACAGGATTTAAACTGGCACAATAAGCCTCAACTTAGGAGTAACCAAAGCCTATCAGAACCCGGTGACATTTTTGTAGTTTAGTTGAACTTTTCTGCCTCGGTTCAAGGGAAACCCAGGCATATACACCATATGACCTCGGTTAAAATTCCAACCGATGCCTAACACCCTGAAAAATTCCTGTAGAATTGACTTTTGGCCTGACAACTTTTTGAATCTTGATCTACTGCCTCAGTTCACTAGGGACCCGAGGCATATAAACCATATGACCTCGGTTAAAATTCCAACCGATGCCTAACACCTTGAAAAATTCCTTACCCAAAGCACGTTAATTGAATCATTTAGAAGCATTGGGGAGATGGGTATAGGGGGAACTACATATTTTTTCTACAAGGAGGCTCAATGACTAGGATACGTGGCTCTCTCCGCCTTCAAACTTCTTCAAATTTAGAAGCAACACAACATAATCAATCGTGGCGCCACCGTTCTCGACCTCGATTGCGCTCCCAGATGGTGGCTCCAGGTGGCTTGTCAGAGCTTGGGACCCTTCCATGGTGGAGGCTCCGTCCTCGGCGTTGACACCAAAAAAGTCAAGGTTCCCCCTCTTCACTACGATTCTAGGATTCTAACCATCTCTGCTGACGTCACCACCCTTTCTCACCATCGACTCAGAGCCCTTTCTCCCAAGGAAAGAGGGTTTTCGGTGGTACTCTCTGATATGTGTCCCTTAGTCTTCAGAATCACTACCAAAGACACATCCTTGTCGTTTGAGCTTGGGATGCGTGCCTTGGATTTGGCTCTTGGCAACAAATTTCACCTGGAGCCAATTGATGATGACTCTTCTTCTTTAGATGACGGTAAAGGAGTGTTGAAGATTGGTGGGCACCTTGTTATCAAGCTTCTCGAGAGTGAAGATGCCAAAAGTGCTTCCTTGCTTACTTCTTTGAATAATGTCATTGATATGTGCCCAAAATACAATCTAGTGTGTTCATTTTAAAAGGTTTGACATTTCTGTTTAATCCCTTAAAGTTTAATTGGTGACTGTATTAATCGATCACACTAATGTCTTCAACTTATTTGTATCAAAAACTGAGAAAGATGAATTTGGTATATTCAAAAGTGAAACTTTTTAAATCTAAGGGATCAGATTGAAACTTAAAATGTAGATAAGGACTCAAAACTATGTTGTAGTGAAGTGTTCAATTCGATTGCTGTGACTATATTTCTTATATGTTGTAGATTTATTGGAATGGTTATTTGCTGTAGAAATTAACCAGCTTTCTAAACCATTCTTTAAGAAGACATCATGGTTGAGACCTAAAGCTACAAGGCCTTCGTCAAGAGAGATTTATGTGATATTTCAGGGTTTAAAGAAAAATGCTAAGATATAGAAAGGCTGGCGAAAAATAAAAAAAAATAAATAAAAAACACTCTACTACCTCGGTTCAGGTCCCAACCGTGACAGTAGAGTCCGAGATACTGTCTCGGTTCAGAAGGAGCTGAGGCGAAAAGTCCTTCGAAAAAAAAATTAAAAGGAAAAACCTTACTGCTCCGGTTACCTATGAACCGAGGTAAAATCCTACACCTTTTTTTCTCAGTTGTGAATTGAGACAAAAAGCCTACCCATTTTTCCTTCGCTTGTATATGCCTCGATTTAGGAACCACTGCCTGTGGGCGAAAATAACAACTTTCGTTTCCCTTGATTGCACTAGTGTAGAACCAAAAGCTCCAAAACATTGTGTTCTTCAAAAACCCATAAATACTACCTCACAACATCTGTAGTACCCTGCAATGATCGCATCAAGTTTGATAAAGGATTAAATCAAGGAATAATCAAGGTCATAAAAGGAAATGCAAAAAATTAGAGTTAAAGCACTAAGGAAGTGTTATTACCTAGAACAAATTAGGATTCTCAAGACTCTGTTGAGCAACAAGAACCTTAACAAAACCCTCATTTTTATAGCCTCCCATGTTGCTTGCATAAGCACGAGAAAGGTGTCGATTCAGGGACGCAAAATTGAATTGAGTGAGAACATAGATCTTGGACACATTGCTATTCAAGCAATTGCTAAGAGGGATATCAATCAGCCTATAGTTTGCTCCAAGAGGAATAACTGGTTTTGCCCTCTTCTTGGTCAGTGGGTAAAGACGAGTCCCAACACTACCTCCAAGTATAATGCCAAGCACACTCTACAAACTGCACAAAAGAATTAACCCTCTTCTTTGTCAAGCCCATCATCTTCTTTGAGCAACCTACACAAAAGAATTAACCCAGATCTCGAACAAGAAAATGCAAAACGCAACTCTCAAAATCGCAGATCTTCACGACACTAGTCGTTGGACACCACAGATGAACGCATTTGCACGATTTGAGTTGGTGTGTTTGAGGTTTTATCTAGTTTTCATTTTCTGGGTGGTCGTGGCGCAAAGGGAGATGCACGAAGAAGCTTCGCAATTTGGGTCTTGGTGTTGTGCGATTTTTGGGTTTGCCTCTTCGCAAGTTTTCGGTGATCTCTAAGGCGACTGGTTGTGGTGCGACGACAAGGGTGGCATGATTTGCTCCATTTGGGTTTCGTGCATGTTTCTGGTGCGGTGGTTGCCATGGTTGACGATGGCGCATGGGATAGATGGAGTGTGGTTGAAGGTCGTGGTATGGTGGTTTCGGTGGTGGTTGGCGATGACCATGAGGGTGGTGGCACAAGGAAGGAGAAAGAGATGATGAGTTGGCATGTTTTGAATTTAATACACAATGACACATCCTCTAAAAAAATTACAGCTCAACATCTCTTAACGCCGTCTGTCAACACTTAACGGAAGGGTGTAATTGACTCAATTTTTCAAAATTTAGGACCTAATTGAGACTGTTTTCAACGAGGGACCCACTTGAGATTTTTTACAAATACGAGGACCATCCGAGGATTTAAACAAAAAAAAAACAATGATAATCACTAACTTTTTTAAGCTTAAATAAGTAGGACCCCTATTACTAAATTCCATTAAATCTTTAAATTAAAGTAATTTAATACATGATGATTACCAATTTATGTAATTTATTGATATATGTTTATGTATTGTATATGACTCAATACTCTTGTATCTTATTAACATCGGTCTCTTTCTAGTACAATTTAGTGTAGGGCATACTATCTATCGAGGTTAATTATTGTCTTTTGAGGATAATGTGCCATAAGGGCCAAATACAACCTACTAAAGGTTAACTACTGCCTCCTCATGGTCATGTACCGCATGTTGAGGGTCGAACACTACCTATTGACGGTTAATTGCTACCTCTTGAGATCACGTTTCGCATGCCAAGAGGTACTAGCTAAAGGTTAAGTACTCCATGCCGAAGGTTAAGTGTCACCTACTGAGGGCTATATGCATTCAACCAAGACTTGGTGTCATTTGTTGATAGTTAGGTGCCGCCTTCCGAGGGCTATATACCTCCTACCAGTACCATCTGTCGCTTGTCGAAACTAATGATGAACTACCTCTCAAGCGACCTAGCCAAGTACTTGTTGGCTAGCAGAGTACATCTTGACCTACCAAATCTAATGGCACACCGCTCACAAAAACTTAGCAAAATCTGGTAAATTCTTACCTTAATAAGGACGCACGAGTATTAAATTATGTTATAAATATAACCATAATCAATGTTTGTTTTCACTTTTTTACATTAATTACCATTTTGACTTTTTGCTGAAACTGAAAGTTGACTTGAACGCTCAAAGAATCTTTTGCAAACACAACACCTATCCATTTTACGGAGGATGAGTACAGGTAGAAAGAAGTGGTTGATGGAGTGAAGATTGAAGAAGTACATGAAGTCGAAATCTCTTTGCATGTACCTCTTCAGTTATGTAAGAACAATTGGCTCCAACATGGGTCAAGTAATTTTCTGTGAAGAAATGCTCAGTTCCAAGAGAAAAAAGGAAAATATGGTGTCCACAACCAAGTTGATTAGAGAAAAAAAAGAATGACCTTCCTCAGTTAACATAATCGTAATCCCAGAACCCAGAAATACAGTAGAAATTCACTAACTTTAAGAAGAGAAATGCACAAGATATGAACGCAACGAGAGAAGAGAACGTTATATTGAAAAGGATGGTCGAGACCAAAGCCATAAAAAAAGAAAGAGAGATTCTAGACAACACTATCTCATAGTACAGGAACCCTGACACTTTCCCAACCCACGAGAATGAGGTCCAGAACAATTACCATCCTAACCCTAAGTCCCACATGATGAGTTCCATTATTTTCTATATTGAGATCGTTTGTATATTATGTTACATTCATTATTCTTTTGAAAAACATTCATTAAATCACTGAAATTTTCATTAGTGCGTGCTGTTGAAGATTTTGACAAAAATCAATTAATTCAATAAACTTAAAAAAAAAAAAGTTACAAGACAATATATATTTTTACACACATCATAAATATCCATATGCCTCACATTGATCACTTGAACATACAATAATTCAACAAACTTCAAGACATCAAAAACATCAACCGCATGCAAATCCAAGTTTATTCCACACAAAGGAATGATCTACATAACATAACCATCCTTTGTCAAACTCCACACACATATATTATTATAGTTAACCTAGGGCAAAGCCCATTGTTTCTTCTTCTTCTTATTATTATTATTATTTTTAGTTTTCTGCATATCGTTTTGGAGCTATGCCTTGAGAAGATGAGCATCAATGTCTCTAGTGAATTTGTGCAGGTACTCGACGTAGCCATACGGAGGATCAGCTTCCTCACTAACCCTCTCATATTCAACGGTCCATTTGATAATAGCACCACCACTGTTCTTGTGAATTGCTTGAAATATGAACTTGAAGAGCTTGAACTGGTGATCAATGCCTCCACTGAAAAGCTTGTAGGTGATTGTTTTGTTTGCTTCATCAACAGATTCAATACTCTCGAGACATGTTGTCACCTTACCCTCTGTTTTTTCTCAAAATCAAAACCAATATCACAATTATACAGAAGATAATTTCTCATGAAATTAGCTGTTTCTTTTAAAAGTGTCAGTAATTATTATGATTGCAAACAACATTTAAAAAGTTTTTAGAAGTAATCACTAAATTATCTTACATCAAAATCAATATGTAATGAACTGAACCAAGACCTAAAACTGGGAGAACTGTAGAGAGGCCAACTATATTTATTCAAACTTAGGATAACAGTAAAATCTACGTTAGGGTTGCATATTGACAGAGTTATTAGAAGTTTAATTACCTAAGACATAAGTCCAGTGCTTGATGGACTCAGTGTGGTGCCAGTCTTCACCATGTTGGAGCTTGGTTCCATGGACTCTATCAGTAAGGTTTTGAACATGATGGAGTTGCTTTGCAAATAGGTTGAACCACTTTGCTGCAGTTGCATGAACCCCAATTTCAGAGCTGATTTTACCAGCAAGTGTCATGATGATGAATGAAGAAGGAAAGAGTAGAAAGAGGAGACAAAGATGGAGATGAAGAGTATTTCCACCATATCTCTCTTATATATAGATCATAATTTACCATCTCCTCCAAACTAATTAAACTACGGGTCCATTTTGAAACCCTAGTAAATTGCTAATCAGATTTTACTTTGAAACTCCAAACATAGTAATATATATATACATATATTCCATGCCAACAGTTAAATCTGTAACCAAAATTGTAATTTTGGTATCTTATTATGTGATTTTTCATTAGCAATAAGTCCAACTATTTAAGTTAAAAAATGACATATTTTTTCTAAAATTATTTATATGTACTTACTTTTTCTTTAGTTTTAAAATTAGCATCCATGCGTTTGGTAAAATAATCTTATTTTGTTTTCTAATTTTTAAGTACACTTTTATCTCAACTATGATTTTAATGATTAATACTCCTTTTCTTTATATTGTTAGCAAAATTACGCATATTTTTTATATTTAAAAATACCATATTAATTAAATTTTTTGAAAATATGAAAATTAAAATTTAAAATATTAAATATATTATATTGGTAAATAAAATAGGAGGTGCCATTACATTATCAAAAACATAAAGAAGTTATACTTTTAAAATAATGAAGAAAATGAATATTCATTTTAAAAATATTAAGCAATGACTATTATTTTATAAAAAAGAGTAAAAAAGAAGAAGAAGAATAGCTATTTTAAATTAAAGGAGATATAAATGTCATCTAATATAAAATTTGAGAAGTGATTATAAACTTTATTTTATTTTTCATATTTTCATCACTCGGTATGTAATATTTAATATTATATTGGTTTCATTGTGGTTTGTGACTTTTATAGAAAAACGTTGCTTAAAATGTAGGAACAGAATAATTTGTTAAATGGTATAATAACAAAAAATATGGATGGTGGTATAAAATTATTAATATTTTAATGAAACGAGGAGATTGATAAATTCATTTTATCCGTAAAAGGAGCATGAAAGCCTGTAACATACAAAAATAAAAGCAAATGATTGAAACAAAAAGTACTGAAACCGACCCATCAATCACTGAATCATTTCAAACTTTATAAGATTTATGTCGTGAAAATCATTAGACAATGTGCATGTGAATCTCACCAAACACATTCTACACACAACACTTGAGGCAGTGTGTATATAGTTCTCAGGCACAATAAAATTCATTATGAAATAAAATCTCAAATATTTGAAAAAAATAACAAAATTGAAGATATAGCGTTGCAATTGGCTGTCATCAGAAGTATAAATGTTGTTTTTCCTTTGGTTTGAAACCTGTTCAAGTTAAATGTTTTGTTCGTATATATAAATTCAAATTATTTAAATAATTTTTACTTTCTATTCGGGAAAATGTCTTCAAAACTTCAAATGTTAATGTGCAGTATATCACTCAAATCCTTAAATCAACAACACAGTTGTAAATCCTCACATTAGACTGGATGGTTAAGAGTGTAATGACCGAACTGTTAAAGATAGAATGAATTAACTTAAAAGTCTTTTTAATTAACGGCTTAATCACGTATTATAATTAGGTAAATGATAACAAATTTTTTTAATAAGTTACGTATTAATTAGAATTTATTATCATTGTCTTCAAAACTCAACTTTTGATATCAGAAAACTTTTGACATATATTCACCAATCATAGTTAAAATACGAGAATTCAATCAGAAGTAGAAAACTACAGAAACAGTTAATATGCAATAATATTACTAAATTACAAACTAATAATATCGATTATATAATCAATAAATATAAAATCGGTTAAGTTAATTCTGTATTAAAATTAAAACATAAAATTTCAATTAAATTTAATGTATTTGATATATACACGTAAAAAAACTGCTTTTTAACTCGCGCTATAGGCTTCAGTTTAGGTAAAACCAAAGCCTATCAAAATGCGGTGGTATTTTTGTAGTTTAAGCGAACTTATACGCCTCGGTTCAAAATCAACCCAAGCATATAAGGAATATTACCTCGGTTAAGGCAACAACCGAAGCCTAAAAGCGCACTTGTCCCTAACAGGTCTCTGAAATTTGAATTCTGCGCAGAGCCTATGGCTTCGGTTCATTCAGAACCGGTGCATATAAGCATTTCATATATTTTTTTTTTCTGAGGACTATATGACTCGGTGGGGGTGTAGAACCGAGGCATATATGCATGTATCTTAACCAAAAAAACGTAACCTACTGTTCATTTCGTTCTTCCTCGACACTTGACTTTCTCACTCCCTCGCTCTCGCTTCCATTGCTCGCGTTTAGTCGCTGCATTCCTCGCGTCGGTGTCGCCATTGTCGCTCCGTCCGAGCCATAACCCTAATGACAGGTGACAAACTGTGCTTTGCATCGTTCTTAGAGTTTTCCAAAATGTTAGGGTGTGATTGGTCTCTGTTATCGAACGGTTCCAATTTCAGATTCTACCAACCCGAGGAAGATTCGTTGGACACAATTTGATGTGTGGGAGGGAGAGGAGAAGGTGGTGGTGGGGTATCAGAGAAAACGGTTTTGTGGAGAGAGAAGTGGCCGAATTGGGTTTGAATTGTAGAGAGAAAAAAGGGGTCGGGGTTGGGGATAGGGAGAAGTTAGCGGAGAACACGAGAGGGGAGTGGGTCGGTGAGCCCAAGAGGCCGAGGCCCGACTTGAGAGAGAGGGAGAAGGGTTGAGAGGCGGTGGGCATGTAAGAGACTTTGAGGGATGGGCCTGATGTGAAGTTTGAAGAGAGTGAGAAGGAAAACTCGGAAACGGAGTTGGTGGCGGTGGTGGCGGTGACGGCTGAAAGAAAGGGCTTGTTCAGTATAGTCATGGGTACCTTCGCCGTCATGATTTGTTCGCTGTGTTCGTGGTGGTTTTCATCACCTTGGAACTTCAAGGACAACTTCATAGTGAATGATGGGGGGTGTTGCTGCAACCACCGTGCTATGCAATAGACAAAAGATGACGACCACCGATCTCGTCTTTGGGCCAAACACTAATCTTTGGCTTTCTTTTATCAACAATTTAACCAAAAATAAAAAATAAAAAATATCAAAACATCTACTGCTTCGGATAAGGCTGAACCGAGGCAAAATCCTATCCTTTTAACAAAATTAACCGCTGTCATTTCCCCTTACTACACTAGTGATATTTATGCTCTCAAATTTGTTTTTGTGTAATTTTAATATTTATATTTGTTTAGTTAATGTTATATTTTAATCAATGATAATATAATCTATTTTTAACAATTATTTAAGTTTAGTGTTAGTCTATCTCATGTTAATTATATATATATATATATATATATATATATATATATATATATATATATATATATATATATATATATATATATATTGTCACTCTTCTTGTATGGAATATATCGATTGAGAGAACTTGATTTGGTTGTATGCATATCACTTGGTTATATAAAAGTTATGGTATGATTGTTTATTTATTGGTTTTGATAAAAAATATGAATGATTTTATGCTTTATATGTTCTTTCTATGATGTTGAATTTTTCTCTTATTTGTTCTATTACTATTCAATTGTAGGAATGGTTGAAAGAAATTTTGTAGGATTTGCATTTTTTTTTCTTTAGATTTAGTTGTTCAGTTTATGAAGTCTCCTTGTAGTATTTTTGTTTAAAGTGAGTCAAGTAGATACCACTAGGATAATTACGGCGAATGATTTGGTGGATGAGAAATCATAGTAAATTTCAAAATTCAATTTCCTTATGCTTTTTTTTTTAAAATTAAGAAGTTAGTGTATATAAGTGAGAATAAAGTTAAGAAACATATGGGTAATACTATTTCTAATTTTTTGGTGTTAAAGTTTTTCAATATTCAAACTAGGAAGAGTACGGTAGTTTCATTTATGAACGTGATATAACAAGTTCAACCCACTAATTAGTTTAAGGTAGTTGTTTAGCTTTTTCAACTTTGCATAATGCTTGGAGAGAAAACTTTTAAAGACTTTGGTGGAGAGTGATTCTTCTTTAATCTATCATGGTTTGTTGGATCAATAAGTCGATGACATTGACCGGTGCTTGCATTTTTGTAAGCATGTGTAGTTCAAATCTTTAATGTTTTTTATGAGAAAAATCATTGTGCTGATAAATTACTTAATTTAACTTTAATTCATAGATAACAATACAAGTAACTTATTGATTTACGTCTATGTATTTATCTAGATTTTTTTTCCTAACAAGTATAATTTATCTATCTTTTATGAAATATAATGTTTATCATAAGTTTAGAATAGTCTTCCATATCTTGTGCTCTTTTATTTTATTTTATTTTTAATAAATTTTTATGTGATGATAAATAATTAATGAATATTAAATATCAATATAAATTGAGATGTCAAAGTTATAATAATATCTTGCATGATCTTATTTGAAACTAGTGTAAGTTAATTAAGTATTATTTTTTTAATATTTATTTAAATTAAGGTTGAATAAGTCAATAATGTGTCCCTATAATTAAATTAGGAAGTGTGAATAATTTTAATTTAATGTAGAGAAGACACTAATTTCACGCGTAAAAATTAGAGTGATCGATGAATGAAGATTGATCCGTCTCCATCTTCTTCATCAGTTGAAACATTAATTAGATTCTAATCATGTCCAACTTTCTATTAATCACCAGCTACTAACTCACTGTCTTCGATCCCATTTTATGATACACACAACCAAGGACTGTACTATGAAATACGAGAGCATGCTACTTTACTGTCAATAACCATTCTACAAAATCTTTTTTTGAGAGTTTGTTGTTATATGTAGAGAAACAAAATGGTGAGAAAAACCATTTTAACTTACTCATCGGTGTCAACGTGTTTTAATATAAATTCTGTTTGCATACAAACAAAGTTTCACATTTGATAAAATAAGAGAGTGACATGTGAATAAGATATTTCATTAGTAGGAAGCTTTCTGGAGTGACATCAAAAATAAATTTGTGAGAATTTAATTTAAAGTGAATAATATTTTATCAGTGTATAGATACGTGTGTATATTGAACTTTTCTAACAAATTCAAATTTGTGTTTTTTATTCAAATGAATTTCGCATGATCAAAACTTGTCACATTCACATTCATGGATGGTTTGGTAACTTTCAATGAACGTCAAGTTTGCATGTGGCTCGCATTTATTCATTTTGATATTTTAAATTTTTAAAGAAGTTACAACTCTTTCTAACTATCGGTTATACAACTTTTACTTTTTAAACAATTAACTAAGTCCTTACATAATAATTAAAACTTGATATCCTTGTAATGCAGATATTGAAACTTAAATTTTTTTATAAATATTAGTTTAACTAAAGCATTGCATCAAGTTCTGAATATTATAAATTATCTGTTCAACACCTCACTGGGAAAGAGACATGTGCTACATCAAGAGATTTGCGATCTTTACAGTTCTGGATTTGCAAAATTATAAGAATGTGTTTCTGTTTCTTAGGGGAATATCTTTCCTTCGTGATGTCATATTTAACTTGCAAATATAATCTTAGCAAAAATATGATTTAGTCAAGGTGTAATTAGCACGACGACATAATTAGTTAAGGGACAATGATGTAAACCCTTAATATTTTTCTAAAGCGTATGCAAAAAAATATATAAAGAAAATGGTACAACATGATCCTACAAATCAATTTCATATGCAAGATCTAATTTCAAAATGTCATACATCTCTAATTTAGAAAAACTATTTATATTAATGTCATTAAGAATGGAAATTAATATTGACCTGATCTTTATAACTTGTATGACATTTTTAATTAATATTATTTACACTTAAATTATGAGATGATGAAAATTTTCTCATTTTCTTTATGAGAAAAATCATGCGCTAATAAATTACTTAATTTAACTTTAATTCATAAATAACAATATACCTTTTACGGCTTGTTTTCCTTGACAACATATAACTTCACAATATCTACGAAAATGCCACCACGTTTTGATACGCTTTGCTTTGTACGAAATCGAAACGTATATAACACGTTAGAACCTATTTTTTTACTATTGGTAAGATAATAAGTTGTGTAATACAGTCATCGAATAATAAAGAACTTAATCATCTAAATGATGCAAAATTAAGTTAACATTATGGTTAAGGTAAGCAAATTGTCGATTCATGTCGAGGGATAAGTTAGATAAGTTATCTTCAATACGTTGAACCCGCCCCTGCATTTGTTCCATATCCTACCTTCTGTGTTGCAAGTCTTATATCCCCTCTCACATTTGAATCATCATATTAGGATTTGAAGGATAGAGAGAAGGTTGCACAAAGTGCTCATGTTGAGGACTTTATGTTGTGGTTACTCTTCGTCTTCATTATCACTGACGTTGTGTTGTCAAACGCCGTTGACATTAACAATATTCAACCTCTTCAAAGAATTACTTGAAAAATGTTGTTTGGTCCCAATTTGAGTGCTGACGTCGGTATTAAGATGTACTCCACTGTATTGCAGGATTTGGGTAATCAAGAGACCATATGGTAGGGGTGTGTTACCGACCTTGCATTTAAGCATGTGTTGCATGATGTGATGAGACCAATTGATAGCTATATTATTTTTAAGCACCCATAACATAAAGATATCCTTATGCAGTAACTTTACAAAATTTTCAGGTCGTAGAGTCAACATGTACACGATAATATAATGCAAAAGTCTATCATTAATATTAAAAAAACCAACCACTTTAACTCGTTGACCTTGCATTTCTGGTCTGACCATAATAGCCAATGCCATGTCACGTTCATAGGGAAAGCCATTTGGGATCTTTGCGAAACACAATTTCTGACTCTCGTACTTCATATGAGCAACATTACACTAATCAGCTGGTTTCAATCTAATTCTTCTCTTGTTCACCTCACTAAGAAGATATCCATTTTTGCAGAAATCTTTAGATTTGAATAGAACACTTTGATCAAATCCGGATAGAACGATGACTCCAATGTCAGAAAATCTACCACTCCTTGAAATACAAGGTGTTGTTGAAAATATAAGCTTGAAGTGGCAAATGATTCAAAATTCATAATTTTTGGTACCACAATATTTCTTGTGTAGAAGTCAGAAGCATAATGTTCCATCTGATGGTTGTTACTGAAGAAACGACGTTGATCTAATACTTTTACAATAGATGATCTCGTATATGCAGGAGTTTTTGTCTTAGTTGTTTGTTCTTTTTCCTTATGACTTTTTCGTGGCCTTTTGGATGATGATGATCTCATTTAGTAATAACTACAACAACAAAAAATTAACACAAAAAATGTCAGAATAACAATTGAATATTAATAGTAAGAATTTAATTCAAAAAATGTGATAACCATTACAAGAACATTACACAATGTTTAAGTACCAACAATATCAAATTACAATACAAGTTCACTTAAGGTTGTAATAGTAATAGAACTAAGATTATTAAATACACAACTAGAGTCAGTCACCACCCATGATCATCTTACATAACTTATTCCATCTTTTATATGGTGGAAGTCCCATCAACCTTTAAGTCCATGTAGGATTTGCATAAAGGAAATCATAACATTGCTCCATATATAAGGCTTTCATCTGAAATATTCATGACACTCAACATCTCCCATATGTTTCCCTCTGTGTATAAGAATGTAGGGGTGCGACGGAGAATTCCATTTCTCTTCTCTATGACAATGACTTATTGCTCGACCATGTTAGAAATCTTTTCAAAATGAACATTGCTAGATACCATGACATTAATGAAGCCATCTAGCCTGATCGTCAATTTATCAAATTGGACATCGTTTACATCGACCATAAACAAGCTTTTTAAGTCTATTTTTTTAGACCTTTTAAGTTTGTTCTACAACAGACTTAAAATTTAAGTCTGTTATTGATTGACAGACGTAAAATTTAAATCTGTTATTAACCAACAGACTTATATTTTCATACATTTATACATTAAAATAAACTTAAATTTATTGTTTAATTTGAAACCAACACGTAAAATACAACAAAATTTTCATAACATAATATATATTTTAAAATTTTCAATTTAAATACATAATAAAGAATTCACTACAAGAAAAACATTTATTACCAACGATCAAAATTCGTCGAAAACGTAAAAAATTCGTCGATAATGGCATTTTTTCGACGGATTACTGACGGACCTAACTCCGTCGGTAATAACATTGTCGGTAACCTTTACCGACGGCTTTTTATGGCCGTTGGTAATTATCGAAGGACAAATCCGTCGATAATTGCTAAAAAAATTCGTCGGTAATTACCGAAGAAAAAAGCCGTCGGTAAGTCTGTCGGTAAATATCTCGATCTGGTTCATCTTCTTCCTCTTTCCCCTTCGTCTGTTTCCTCGAATTTTAATTTTTTTTTTTATCAAACTTTCTTCATTCCTAAACCAAAACAACAATCTAATTCATTCAAAACCAAAATCAAAGACTAAACTTAGGTTGTCCTATTGTTTTTGAAACCCTAAAATTAGGAAAAATCCTCAATTAGTTTTTGAGCATCCATGGCAGCAGTGACATTCTCCTGGTGGCGCTCTCCAACGGCAGCGGTAGCGGTGGCATTCCGCGTGGTTCTCCCACGATAATGGTGGAGTTCTCCTATGGCAATGGTGACGCTCCAACGACAACCGTGGCGCTCTCCAATGGCAGTGGTGACGCTCTCCAACGGCAGCGGTGGCGCTCTCCAACGGCAGCGGTGGCAGTATGGGAAGATGGTTTCACGAGAGTGAAAAATGGTTGCAGAGAAGGTGAGAAATGCTCTTGAAAGAAGAAATGACGATTTGTGAGAGATGAAAATGTAGTCTTCTTCGTGCAGTGAGAGAGGAAAAATGGGCGGGAATTTTGCCGCTCTTTTTACCGGCGGAATTACTGACGAATTTTGTTCGTCGGTAATTATCGAAGGCTTTATCGACGGATTTTGTTCCGTCGGTAATCACTTTTTTACATTCGTCGATAAAATCCGTCGGTAATGCATCCTTTACCGATGGAAATGATTCCGTTGATAAAGTTCTGTCGGTAATTCCATGTATTTTTAGAGTGATTCCAAAATCAAAATAAAACATGTCTATCTCTAAATTTGTAGTATACACAAAGTTTAACTTAAACTTTTAAGTATAAATATAACCTAAACAAAACTTAAAAACCTAATCAAAATCTAATCTCCACATTAGAGGAGATAAATCTAAATTTAGATCACTTGTCCTGCTTCTTGACAATGATTTTCTATCATGTTTGTGCTCCATTCAAAATTAGTAATCTTGTAGCCACATTATTACTATGCTTTTCAGATGGAATGAAGATAAAATTGGTTGCCATTATAATTTGATCTACGTTTGAAAGTGTAAACCACGAAAATAAATTAGCTTCTGAAAAATAAGTAAAATTATTTTATAAAGGTGTTAACTTTACAAAAAAGAGAACAAATTTACTCAGTTTCACTAGCAAGACTAAGCTTCGTCACGAGATACCTTTTGATATTGGAAAAAGTTACACTCTATCTCTGTAATGATTGTGATGATTTACAGATTCATTAGTGGAAGTTATCAATTATACTATACTAGTTTTTGCTTGATAAGAAAGATAAATTAGATAAATATAATTATAAAAACGTTTGAGAAACCAAAATATACAATGTAGAAGGATAAGGAATGAGAATGATATCATATAGCACATATATAGAATGACACAACCGATGCGAAACAACTCTCTACCAATCAAAGTATACCTGAGAAAAAGCTTTCATTGAGAAAAATGCGAAACAACTTTCCCTCTCAGAATCAATTTCAACTGGTGTAGGAAAATTCAAGTCCTGTGAGATTTTTGTTTTTTTTTTCTTCTGGTGCTTACAATAGGTTTTGCTAAATCTCATCATGAAGGAATAAAAGGAGAAAGGAAGAGACTTTGGTACTTACATAGAATATAATCAGAAGAAAGAAGTATCATTGCCATGGTTGTTGGTATGTCATCACTGGTTCATCGTCGCAAGTGGTTGTCGCCGACTAGGGGGGAGAGAGGCTTACAAATCATCGTCCGGAGGTAATAAAAACACAAATCGTCGCAGATCGCTAGTCGCACCAATTTGAAACCCTAACCCCCAAAACACAACAACAATCTGTAAATGAGCATCAAGAACACACAAAATTCCTCAATCCCAAATTCTCAACTTCAAAAGTCATTCCTTCAACGCTGGTACATGAAAATTGGTTGGCATTGTTCCGTTAACGCGTCATTGCTGGTGAGCCGCCGGAGGTCATCGTTGCCGGCTAGATGAGAGATTGAGAAGAAAATCATTGGTAGAGAGATGGGGAGGGAGAGAAACCATGTGAAAGATGGGGATGGAGAGAAATGGTAGGGTTATGGAGCACTGTGAAACCTAAAAGAAATTAAAAAGATAAATTTATGGTTTAAATCCTCAGATCGTCCTCATATTTGTTGGGGAATCTCAAGTGGATCCTCGTATTTGCAACTATCTCAATTGGGTCTAAATATTTCAAAAAATGAGTCAATTTTGTCCTATCCGTTAAGTTTTCAGACAAAGCGTTAACAGATGCTGATGTGGTGCACAAATAATATGGTGATGTGTATTGTTTGATTACGTGGACTTTTAAATAAAGAGTGTTTGACGTGGCACCAATCTAATTGTTTACTTTAGGGAATTAGGGATTTCATTTGGTTAGTGTGAGAAGAGGATTTGCAATCTTAGAGAAGATGAAGACAATCAGGTGCAGGTGGACGAACCGAACCAAAAGTGGACGCGAGTTAAGGTTAGTTTCCTTTCGTGGTTGGATTTTTATTTGGGATGTATGGAGGTATAATGTGTTTTTGCGTTTACGTCGTACTACATCTTCATTTTAGGGATTGGTAATCTGAAATAGGTTATTGTGTTGCTCTTTGACTATTATAATGCGTTGTGATCTTGATTTTGCATGTTTAATTGTGTATAGTGTAGACATTGTGGTTCCGATTTTTCATTTTTGAATTGTTTAAAAGTAGTGGTCCTCTGTCTATGCGAGTGTTTTCTTAGGAGGTCAGTGAGTGTTTCCAGATAGGTTAGAATTATTGAGTGATGATCATTGCAAGGTTAAATGATGAAGTTCATCTCTACGTGGTTGATAATAGCATGGAACCACAAATAATAGAAATGATTGATTGAGTTGATGGTCATGTTGATGATGAAGGTGATGTTGCAAGACAAGTGGAGGAGGGTCAGGGTGATGGTGATGGTGAACTTGGAACAAAAATGGAGGAGGGTTAGGGTGATGGTGATGGTCAAGTTCTAAGAGAAATGATGGAAGGTTATTAGGGTCATGGTGATGGCGATGGTGAAGTAGGAACAAAAATGAAGGAGGGTGAGGGTGATGGTCATACTGAAGTTGGAACACAAATGGTGGAGGGTGAAGGTGATGGTCATACTGAAGTTCGAACACAAAGGTGGTGGGTGAGGGTAATGCCCAAGTTGGAACACAAATGGAGGAGGTTGACAATGATGTGGCTAAAGAGATGCAACATGTAGTTGGTCATGGTGGTGGTAATAGTAATGATGTAGATGAGGATGAGGTACATGATGTAGAGGAGGCTGAGGTACATGATGTACATGATTTTGAGCTAGAGGATGTAGAAGAGGATGAGGATGTAGATGAGGGTGAGGATGAATATGTAGATGATGAAGAAGATGTAGATGAGGATGTTTATGAGGATGAGTATGTAGATGAGGATGTTGAATGTGAGCCTGTCAGTGAAGAAAGTCTAGTTGATGTCAGCCTTCAGTGTGACATTGGGACTTCTAAAGGAAATGTGAGAGAAGAACCTTGCACTCTAGTAGGTGAGTGTTCACGGACAACTGATAATGATTCTATTGATGATGTTCGTGGCTTGTCGGACATTGAGTAGCTGTCACATGAGTTGGTTAGTGCTCCAAATAGTAAGGAGGATGATGATTCCATTAAGATAAGGTTTCCCACTTTTAGTATGCCTAAAAGTTTGGGGGAAAATAAATGGGAAGTAGGAACCTATTTCGCTGAGAAAAAGGAATTCACAAACACGATTAGGACTTATGCACTCAGTAATGGGAGAAATTTAAAATTTATTAAGAATGAAAAGAAGAGGGTTTCTGTAAAGTGTTTGGGTGGAAATGGGAATCACAAATGATATGCTTATTCCTCCTATATGTGTGGTGTCAACTCATGGCAGCTAAGAAAAGTGATTGATGATCACAACTATAGTAGATATTTCAATGTAAAGTTGATGACTTCAAAATGGTTGAGTGAAAGGATGGAAAAAACTGTCAGAGAAAACCCTAATATGAAGGTCATGGACATTAGGGACAAAGTCACTAGGAAATGGAATGTAGGAATTTCTAGAAATATGGCTTTAAGGGAAAGAGTCATTGCAAAAGATAATGTTGAGGGGTCATTCAAGGAAAAATTTAGAAGAATTTATGGTTATGGTCATGAGCTTCTAAGAACAAATCCAGGTTCGATAGTGAAAATAAAAGTTGAAAATAGTAATGGCGGGTTAATATTCAATAGATTTGATGTATGCTTGAAGGCATGCAAAGATAACTTCATTTGTTGTAGACCCATTATTGGGTTGGATAGATGCTTTTTGAAAGGCAAGTATGGACGGGAGTTACTAACAACAGTTGGAAGAGATGGAAATGAATAAATTTTGCCCATAGCATATGTTGTTGTTGAGGTAGAAAACAAAGACTCGTTGACTTGGTTCTTGGAGCTTCTCATTCAGGACCTTGGTGGGGAAGCTATGTGTGCATCATGCACATTTATTTTAGACCAACAAAAGGTCAGTCAAAGCAAATGTTAAATTATAATATATTTCACATATAACTCAGCTAACTTTGCTATTTTAAAATGTCAGGGTCTTTTGCTAGCTATTCAAGATCTTCTAGCTAGGGTAAAACAAAGATTTTGTGTTAGACATTTGTATTCAAACTTCAGAAAGAAATATCTTGGAAAAAACATTAAACATCTCATGTGGAGGGCAACAACATCTATATATCCACAACAATGGGAGTCTGAAATGAGGAAAATTGAAGAGGTCAATTTAGAGGCATTTAAATACTTTATTGTCGTTCCACCTAGGTATGTATTCACTCTTATAAATATTTTATACACTCACATTTGACATTTAAATACTTGACAAGTTATATTGACTGACATTTACTTCTCCAAGATTTTGGTCAAGATCTAGATTCACCCTTACATCATAGTGTGACACTCTTGTGAACAACATGTGTGAGGGCTTCAATAGTGTGCTAGTTCATACTAGGTCTAAGCTAATTATTACCATGTTAGAAGACATTAGGGTTTACATTATGAAGAAATGGACTACCAATAGGACAAAAATGGCATCATATGAAGGTTCTATCTGCCCTAAAGTTCTGAACAGATTTCAAAAGGAATCATGGTTAACTAGATATTGGTTACCAAGGTACCTTTAATAATACAATTAACTTGTGTTCACATTTATTACTACTTTGTTGCTAACTGTGTTGTCATTTTCTATTCATGACAAGTGGTTGATAACTCTCCAAATTTGCATCTTTTTCTGTGTCTAGAAATCCTTGTTAGTGTATTTTTGCCTTTAATTGTTTAGAATTAGGTTAGTTTTAGTTTTTTTCTTTAATTCTTTAGTTTTATAGAATTTTAGTTAAAAATAGATTTTTAAAGGTATTTTTAGTGATTTTAATAAGAAGCCAATTAATATTTTCTGAAAATCTCTTTTATATCCTTAAAGTGCAGATTGGGCCCTCGTCAACTGGACTAGTTTTCTTGGTCAGCAAAGGCATTGGGAATTGGCTGATGCAAATGAATTTGGCCCGCTGGGTTGGGCTCCAACTAAGTGGAACGCTGCGTTTTGAGGAAGAGCAGCAGCTGCACTCGTGGGGGGTCTTGTTTTATCATTTCACTTAGGCAGAAACTCCCGTGAAGCTAGAGCAAAGAGAGAGAAGCGAGAAGATCAACCCTGCCCAAAGGAGAAGAGCTTCCTGGATAGCTGACCGGTGAAGATAAAGAGGAGAAGACGACTGGAGCTGACCAGTGAGAAAGAAGAGCTGACCGGAGCTGCCACGTGGAGAGCTCGAAACGTCGCAGCAAGGTTCTCCATCTCCCATTTTTTCTTTTTCCCCCTTTCCTTTTCGCTCTTTCGTTTTCTTTTGTTTTTCTGACCCTATAAAAAGGGCTTTCACCTTGTAAATAGACAGATAATACTTTTACACACTTTGAGATACACTCTCTGTTCATAGTTCTAAGCTCTTTAGGTTAGGGTTCCATTCCGCTTTTGTAGAAGCAGAGTTCTCGACTTTTGGATTTCGTTGAGACGATCGCGAGGGTGACAGGCCGCGAGAGTCTTGGTGATTTCCGGTAGTTTGTAAAATTTTCTTTTCATGTTAATAAAGTTGAGTTTTGTGTTCCTGTTCTGTTCTTGTTTATGTCTCGATTTTGTTCTTTGTTTTTGATTTCTGTACTTGTTATGTGTTGAGAAAATGATTTGGATTCTGTAACTCTGCACTTCTATGGTTCCGTTTGGAATTAAATGTCTCCGTAGTGAGCATTCTTCATCGAGATGTCTTCTCGAGACAGAGAACAGTCCAATGCATAAAAATTGATTCAAATATGTGTTTCTTGAATTTGTTTGTGAATTTTAGATTGATGAATAGGTTAATGAACATTGATTGGAAAAATTAGTGGAAAGAGTCAATTTAAAGTTCTGAAATATGACTTAGAATATCCTGCATTGGAATTCATATTATCAGGATGTCTTCCTGAGAGCTCTGAGCACTTTTTTATTCAGTTCAATGTGCAATTCACCTATGACTTCAATTCTTTTTTTTTTATTGTGATACTGCTTTTAGAATTTAGGTACTGTTTTTGATTTGTTTCAATTCTAAATTCTGTTATTGATTGATTTCTGGTGATATATAGATTAGGATAGAGTGATCTGTATTGCATTTTAATTTTACTTTGATTTTTGTTTTCCTATGAATAGACTAAGTTTAGTAGATTAGATGTTGAACTGTCTACTCTTAGAATCTTGTTCAGTTTTAGTTTTAGTTTCATTTTGTTGTATTAGGTTAGTGTTAATTGCACTCAGTTCTCATTTTAGTTTAGGTTCTGTTTTGTTATGCAGTTATTTTACAATTTAGATTAGGTTCCAGTTTTGTTTTTATATCTTTGCATTTTATTTCTTGATTTTTTTTCTTTTATACAGATTTGATTCCTTTATTCTTTTCTCTTTAATTTCACTGTTTCATTTTCTATTTCCCCACCTTGTTTTTATAGTCAAGTAATAAATAATTGCAAGAATTAACTTTACACTCTGAAACTTAATCATAGTTGGTCCTTGGATTGATCCTTGGTTATCCCTTTACTACATTAGTGGGGAAACTGAGTTTGTTGGCTTTGATGCGACTAAAAGCGAGTTTAACAGTGGTCATCAGAAAAATTATTTGAAGTTGAACACATTTCTCAATTTGGGGAGCAATTTGTTGTCAATGTTGACAACATGGACTACACTTGTAGAAAATGGACAATTACTGGCATTCCTTGCACTCATGCCATTACTACAATGAAATTCTTGAATTTAAATGCAAAAGACTACATTGGACATTAGTTTAGGAAGTCTACTTATGAAGAGACCTAAAACACAATCATTTATCCTATCAATGGTCAATATGTCTTGGAAATTACATCATATCCAGATGTATTACCCCTAAAGAAGAGGACAATGCCAGGAAGGCCCAAGAAGAAACGAAGACTAGAGGCTTGGGAGTTGAAGAAGAATGACAGTGAATTAAGAAAGGGTGGGAACAAAACATAATGTGGTCTCTACAAACAACTTGGACACAACAAAAAATCTTGTCCACAAAGACCTCCAACAATAGTGCTTCCTACTAACCAATCTACTCAACAAACAGAAGTCACAATAGCTCCACCAACAGACACATTCTCTCGTCAAAACCTAAAAAATAAAACTAACATTTATGCTTACATTAAACTTACCTTGAAGCTAGGACAATCCCAGAATTTTTGCCATTGTTTTTAGAGGTTCTCGTAATACGAAACACTACATTATGACCACAGAAGCAAGTAGGTTTTACACCCAACCAGCTACCATTACCACTACTGTGTTGAAAGCCGCAACCCGTGCATTTGCAAGACGAAGATGAACGAGACATTTCTCTGCTGAACAGTGTTTCCACAACCTCTTCTTGCCTAAGACGAAGATGTAAAACAATTTGGATGTCAGGGATGTTAGGGCTACCAAAAAATATAACTTTTCCACGTGGACTTGTTGATTCTATAACACATCACCCATTCAATTTAATACACAATGCCACACCATCTAAAAAAACTAAAGCTCAGCATCTGTTTAACGCTCTTTATGAAAACTTAACGGACAGGGCAAAATTAGCTCAATTTTTCAAATATTTGGACCCAATTGAGACAGTTGCAAATACGAGGACCCACTTGAGATTACCCAACAAATATAAGGACGACCCAAAGGTTAAAACCTAAATTTAATTTAATTTTTCTTTTTACGATTAACATCAGTATAAGTCTGTTAGAAATTTAAATAGATGCAAAATTAGTCTGATTCTCTTTAAAGAGACTTAAAATGAAAATTTAAATCTGCTATTAGATTAACAGACTTAAAGTAGCATCTTTAAATTACAAAATTGCCACCACATATTTTTTAAGTTTGATTTTCTTTTGAAAGACTTAAATTAGCAGACTTAAAAGCCTATTTTTGTAATAGTGCTTCTTCTTCGACCCACATGAGGATGAAGTGCCTTCGAATGGGACGGAAGGCACATACTAAGTTTTCCCTCGACTATACTCGTCCATAGCTGGGAGGGATGTGGAGGTAGGGCTAAAACCCTGGATAGATGGGCTCTTCAGGAATGTATTCCATGTTCTCATTAAGATCAACCTGTACACGAGCCCTTCCCATCCAGGTAGAATGTATGTGAATTTCATATCAAAATCACACGCGACAAAAATATTTTGAGTTGGCCAATCTTTTCTCCCTCGATATCTCGGAGCATCTGATTTTTGCACCCTTACTCGAACATGAGTTCCATCTATGACCCCTAAACAATCCTAAACATAGAATGAACAAGTCATCATAAAACTCAAAAACATTATTCTTATTTTATAAAACAACATCTTAATAATTGTTGAATCATTACCTTAAAGTACGGGTAAAGTTGACTGTTGTTCAGGACATACAGATGAACCTCATTTCCTGGGGACTGAATTAAAAATTCAAATTCTAGACTAATAATACAATCCAACCTATTGTGAAAGTGTTTGCTAACAATTGCTCTAGATCGATGGAAGAAAAATGGTACACTTTAATTCTTAACATTATGGCCAACTATATGAAGAAATTGAGCTACTAGTTCCTCCACTGTAAACCAAATGACGTCCTTAACTAACCCAATTGTTGTTTAGTCTCGCACAAAGGTAAATAAATGCCTCTGGACCCATCCGAGTAATGTTGCGACACCAACTAGTATACAGTGTGTACAAAATTAACTATTTCCTACGACGATCTTTGTCTGGTAGGAAATTGCTTACACTACTTGAATCACTCGAGTGCATATTCAATATATTCAAGGCTTGTCCAATAATGCATAACATTGCTAGCGCGACCAATGAGGTGGTTATTTGTAATTTTCGATGTAGCATTGTGACTATATTAAAGTCTACACCAACCACATCATCGTCTATATCTTCACCGTCCAAAAAAGACAAATCTAGTTCTTCTTCCATCTATATTTACTTAAAGAAATATACACACTATAATTAAATAAAGTATAATACATTTAACATAACATACAACTAAATAAAGTATAATACATTCAACATAACATAAGCTTATTACCAAATTCATGCATTCATATATTCATTAAACATACGACATTCATATATTCATACATTCATATATTCATATATTAAATAAACATAATAATGCATTCATATATTCATTAAAAGTAAAGGTAAAAATAAACATAGCACGTTAACGTAGTCATATATTCATAAAAGTTAAAGATAGTATAAGACTTACCTCTTGAAGACTTATCAAGATTTCAAGCAAGATTGAGCCAAGATTTTCCACTTAACCTCCAAAGCAATGCCACTCACAGATTGTCCAATTAAATTCATAGATTTTCCAATTAGATGGTAATTTGAAATGTCAATTTTCAAAGAGTCACCCTAACAAACCAAACCTCCAAACATAATTATAATTATATGACTATATTATATCATAAAATGCTTCAAGAAATGATAACTTTGTTAAACATCATATACCTTTATCCAACTGCACAGAAAGCTTCAAAAATGCTTTAATCTTCATTAAAATCCACCACCTTGGTTGCCCTTCAATGATGCATCACAAAAGCACCACAAACAATGCTAACGCAAAGAAAGAACCTCTTACTTAACACACTTCCACCATCTTCATAAGCCACCAGCCACCTTGCTCTTTCCTAATACCTGCAACACTATTAAAACTTGTAAACAAGGGTTCCCAAGACTACCAAACTCGTTCACGGTGATATGATAAACACCTTCGCAATTCCACGACCTTTGCTACCTTCACAAGTGCACCATAAAGGTCCACCATGAGTTGCACAAGCTTGACAATAGCTTTACCTAACTCAACCAAGCTTCACCTAATTCCAACACCTTCACGTACCTCGACCACCTTGACAACTCCTTCACCTGCAACATAAAGAAAACATTGGGTTAGGTTGCTCAATGATTCTGGTGCATCCTCAACTTTGTCATGTAGTGCTTCAACGACACACTCTGCATCCTCCACCTTCATCACCGATCATCACTAACTATCCTCCATCCTCCACTCTCGTACTACCGCTTGGCTGCCCTAAGTAGGGGTGCTGAGTGCCAGCGCGTTGGACTTGGACTCTTTTTTTTTGCTCTATTTAAGGATTTGTTCATCCTAGGGTTGGTATCTTTAGGCAGCAGAGATGCAAAAACACATTTTTTCACTCTCTGGAGGCAAAATTGGATGCGGAAGCTCTCCTCTTCATTTTCTAGGATTTTTCTATCACTTTCATTCCATTATACACCTAGTTTCTCCATGATTATGGAGAACTAAACTCATTTGTTGTTGAGGAAGATGTAACCTCTAAACTCTCATGTATTTGAATTTGTTCTGAATTATTATATGCTTTTTCATTAATTGTTAGGGATTTTCTCCTTTGCTCTATGCTTGTTATGTTTTGATCATTCATAGCATGATTTTATGGTCTTCTTTGTTATTGGGAAATACCTAAAAACCACGATCTGGAGAATTTCTCCCAAAAGAAATATTGCCCAAGGATGGGGATAGGAGGTTTGGTTCTCTTAAGCTTCTGTTTGTAATGCAAAATTAATTATTAGGGAAGGGATTGTGGTCTAATAATTAAGGTTAGGCTTTCTTCGCCGAGGGATCGAGTTTTAAGTAATTTAGATAGTGACATTAACAGTTGAATGAAGAAGATGAATTCTTCTATGCATGAGAGTAAGGATGGTGAAATCTAAACCCCAACAACATACTCATCTCATAGTATCAAAATCATCCATTCACTTTTGTGTTTTGCCCCAATTGATCAAATTTCATTCATATTTACTTTTTCTGTATTTTGCATTTTAAACCAATGAAATTTTTCTTAAGTCTTAATTAGTTAAGGTATTACATGATTAGTGTCGTGAGTCTTCTAGGATACGATACTTGGTCTTACCATTTTATAATACTTGATACAATTTGGTACACTTGTCGAGGTCTTAATAGAGAGTTTGAGCTTACAATAAAAGAAAATGGAAGAGATGAAGACCCAAGGAAGAGGAAGGAAGAGCTCCACCACACCCAAACTTGCTCCAAGAGGTCTAAGAAGGTGAGTTTCGTGCTTCAGCCGCCAAAAGATGGCACCCTCGTTGCATGGTAGCCCTAAATAGGTCTAGGGTGCCACATAAGCAAGTGTCACGCTTAGCGCTCAGACAGGAGGGCGCCCAGGCGCAAGAACGCAAGGAATTGCGCTCAACTCCCTTTCTAGGGCACCCGGGCGTGAGAAATGCGAACCAAATGGGACTCAACCCCCTTTTTGGGGCGCCCAGGCACGAGAATTGCGCGAGGAATGGTGCTCAGCCCCCTTTCTAGGACACCTAGGCGCGAGAATTGCGAGGCAAAAGAAGCTCAGCGCCCCTGGTGGGGCGCGCAGGTGTGAGAAATGTCTTCATTTTCCTTCAAATCATGTGCTCTTGCAGCTTTTCCTGGGTTCCAGCTCTTGATAATTTTGATGCTCTTCCAATGCACACAATTTGCCTACAAAAAATGAGGGAATTAGTGATGAAAACCCTAAGTGTGACCTAAACTAGACTTTTTCACAATGTTAAATGACAGAGAGGATTAAGCAAGATTCAAGCTCAAAGAGAGTTCATTTGGTATGAAAAATGCACCACAGATAATGGTAAATATTACCGTTATCATTATCCCTATAAGTGTTATTTTTTAGATAGTATTTTACAAATCAAAGAGGACAAACATGACATTTTAATTTAAATCACTCTGAATCTTAACAAATCATTGAAGATTTGAAAACCATTATACACTAGTTCAGTAAGGGGAAAACCATTATACACTAGTACATTATGAAGGAGAAGAAGAAGAAAACCCCATAAGCGAGAAAGGCCTCATCCTCACAATAACCTGCAAAAAAGGAAAGAAGCGAGAAAGGGAAGTTAGATCGAAAAGAGTAATAGGTGAAAACAACCTTGACGCCGGAATCGGAGGATGCGGGGAGGGAATTGTCGGTTAGGGCTTCGGCAGCCATGGCGAGCTTTCGCTTGAGAGGGTTGGAAGCGGGGGTTCTCGGAGGCAAGGGACTCTTGAACTTAGTGGGGGAAGGAACGACGAGATTGGGATCGGAGGGAGGGTCATTTTCTTTGGAGTGTTTGTGCTTGCGAGAGGGGCGGGTTTTGACGGAGTTAGGAGAGGCGACTGTGGTGGCCGCAGTAGCGAGTGGAAGAAGCGTGAACTGCTTCATTTTGGGGCAGAGAGGAGAATGAAATGGGGAAAGAAGCCTGTGGAAGAAGAATTCATTTTGGGGTAGAGAGGAGAACAAAATGGAGGAAGTGCACAACCTTTAGCTCGAGAGAAGTGGAGGCACCGTCGACTCCTTGGAGAAATCGTCGGAGGCAGCGACGGTGAAAGCAGGGAGCACCAGCGGAGATGAAGAAAGTGCGAGAGAGAAAAGAAGAAACGAGCGCGAGGAAGATAAACAGTGAAATCTGAATTTGAACCTACGAAAGAGCTATCGCTTCAGTTATACGGCAAAATCGGTGCCTATACCGTACGACGTGGGCGCCAAATCGAGGCAATATAGTTGGATTTTGGCAGAGGGTATATGCCTCAGATCTGTGGAAACTGAAGCAAGAGAGTATATGCCTCGGGTCTGGAGTGAACCGAAGCAGAAAAAACATTCTATAAAGTTGTCAGAAGAAAGTCTGATTGCTGATGGATGTGACAGTGGACTTTATAGGCATCGATTGCTCCATTTAACCGAAGCAGTATAGCTAATATGCATCGTTTTGTATTTAACCGAAGCGTATAAGGTTTCTATATTTACAGTAATGCCACTGTGTACTTATATGCTTCGGTTTCGTAGTAACCGAAGCGTATATGATGCGTTAGTAGGCTTTTTTTTACTAGTGTCTCGCAAATTATTCTAATTTCATCGTCTTATATCACTGTATCACGTCAAACAAATACAACTTTATTAGCAAATAATCGTATTTTCTCTTCAACAGTACTATACACTAAAGCCAAGTGTCAATAACCATTCTAGAAAAAAAAATTTAGAGTTAGTTCTGGATTTGTTGTTATATGCACAAAAACAAGTGGTGTGGAAAACCATTTTAACTTACCCATCCGTGCCAACACTAGTGCAAAATTGATTTTTAACGTCACTCCATGGACGTCCGTCCACCAAAACCCCAACGTAAATAATTGACCGGTGGCATAAATGTAAATAATTGAGTGTGGAGACGTCCGTCCTAGAAGGGGCCGGACGTCTATTATATAGTAGACGTCCGACCCCTCTAACGGACGTTCAAAAGCCTGACGGGTGAGTTGAAGATTCAGCCTTTTGAACGTCTGTCCTAGAGGGGGCCGGACGTCTATATAGTAAACGTCTGTCCCCCTCCAGGACGGACGTCTATATATAGTAAACGTCCGTCCCCCTCCAGGACGGACGTTCAGGAGACTGACAGTAGTTCAACCCATCAGTCTCTTGAACGTCCGTCCTGGAGGGGGACGGACGTTTAATATATATAGACGTCCGTCCCCCTCCAGGACGGACGTTCAAGGGGCTGACTGGTTCAACTACCCTGTCATCCTCTTGAACGTCCGTCCTGGAGGGGGACGGACGTCTATATATATTAAACGTCCGTCCCCCTCCAAGACGGACGTTCAAGGGCTGACAGGTTCAACTACTCTCTCAGTCTCTTAAACGTCCGTCCTGGAGGGGGACGGACGTTTAATATATATAGACGTTCGTCCCCATCCAAGACGGACGTTCAAGAGACTAATGGGTTGAACTACTGTCAGTCTCCTGAACATCCGTTCTGGAGGGGGACGGACGTCTATATATATTAAACGTCCGTCCCCCTCCAGGACGGACGTTCAAGGTGCTGACAGGTTCAACTACTCTCTCAGTCTCTTGAACGTCCGTCCTGGAGGGGGACGGACGTTTAATATATATAGACGTCTGTCCCCCTCCAGGACGGACGTTCAAGAGACTGAGAGAGTAGTTGAACCTGTCAGCCCCTTGAACGTTCGTCCCCCTCCAGGACGGACGTTCAAGAGACTGATGGGTTGAACTACTGTTAGTCTCTTGAACGTCCGTTCTGGAGGGGGACGGACGTCTACTATATTATAGATGTCCGCCCCCGCCACAACGGACGTTCAAAAGACGTTTAAAATAAGGACTTACTAACCAAAACGCGAACCCGCGAGGAGTTATGCGAACCCGTGAGAGTTCCCTCTACGCCTTGCATTTCCAGGTTGGTTTTTATCTGTTTTGGACCATTTAATCTTACTTTTATTCCGATTAAATTGTTCAGTGATGAAATATCTTTCATTTGGACCGATTAAAAATGGTTTTCTGTGCATTTTTGTGCAGTTTGTAGCGTGTTCTTGGGCGGCGTTTTTGGCCTACGTTTTAGGTCGTTTACTCCTCCATCTCCCTCCATTTTCATTTCGAATCTGCTCTTCAAACGTGTTGCAGTGCACAAACAAACGTCCAAACCCTATAATCCTAAATAACCCTAAATAACCCGTAAATAACCCTAAATAACCCGTCTAATAAAGCCCTTTCTGCAGTAGTGTATAGACGTCCGAGAGGTTCACAACGGACGTCTATATAGACGTCCGCCTGACACAGCGGACGTTTATATAGACGTCGGGCCTGACACAACGGACGTCTATATAGACGTCGGGCCTGACACAACGGACGTCTACATAGACGTCACCCGCAAAGACGTCGGTCGAACGTCGGACGTCAAAAAGCCTAAAGAACGGACGTCTATAGCCCTTTCTGCACTAGTGCAACGTGTTTTAATGTAAATTCAATTATTCATTTTGATATTTTAAATTTTTAAAGAAAATTACAACTCTTTCTAACATTACTTTTTATCTGTGCTGATAAAAAGAAAAATTTTACTTGTACTGCGGCTAAATACAATTGGTTAATGTAAGAAATTGAAAGTGGGATAATTGATATAAAGTATAAATATTTGATTTTTTAATGGTAAAGTTTAAATAGAAAAAAAAAGAGTTAACCATTCAAACTTTATTTATAAAAATCATTACGTTTCTATTTCTCAAAGATATGGTCATCATTTTGTAGAGATCTTAGTGAATAATAGAGTACATTTGTCTTATTAAAATTTATTTTAAAGTAAGTTTTTTTTTTCTTATTTCTTTTGAGTTGGTTCTGAAAAGTTTTATATATAAGAGGATTAGAGGTCTTATATGTCATCCTTAGACTAAAGATGAAATTTTCTTAGTTTAGAATTATAAGGATATGTTCATATACTTAATAAAGAATTCTTTTGTATAAATATTTAGCATAAACATACAAGTCACAGTATTTGATTCTATGCTGGAATATTGTGTTAATTGAATATAAATGTTTGAGTTTGAGATAAAATTGTTTGTTTTAAATGAATGAATTCAAAATGAGAGATTGGTTATATATTAAGTAATGAAAAGTTAAAACATCACTAGTGCAAAAATTAGGTTCTATGATACTTATTATAATAATTATACTCCATCCGTCACAATTATTAAAACTGTAACATAATATTAAATATGATGAGACTTTATAAGTCAATTATTACTATAATTGAATAGGAGAATGATAATTTTTGTGATAAAATTTAACTTACATTACTTTTAATTTAAAATAGAGAAAATAAAGATACAATGATGTTATTTTTTATAACTGACATAATATTTTTAATTTTCTATAATTGACATAATATTTTTAATTTTTTCCTTTTTTACTCTTAATGAACTGCACTTCATTTCTCTTGTACTCGTCGTCTTCTGATAAATCTTGTGGTGTGGTTCTCTCTCGCCTTCTCGTGCCACTCTCATCACTCTCATCGTCGTTTTCCATTGCTCTCGTGGAGTGGGAGTGGTGCTCTGGTTCTCTTATTTTTCTCTCGTTTAGGTTTTGTTGAAAGATAGAGAAGATAAGCCTTGAACCTAATCTTTGTTTTACATCAAAATCCTTTCTGCTACCTTCCACCGGCAGAAGAAATGGCTTACTGTAAATAATAATAAAAAAAGTTCCTGACAAAGTTCCCTTTTCAAAGCCACACAAAATACATTTTCTTGTAATAATGATACCAGTAAAAAAAAAACATGATTCTTTGTAAGAGAATGACAGTACATGGCCTCTGCTGTTTTGCATGTAGTTCAAATGAAAAGAAATTTCGAGTTGTATGAGAATGACCCTTCAGTCTAACTTGTTATATTAAAGATAAAGTGGAGGAGGAAGTAAAACAATTATAGATGTAATATACACGGTAAAAAATGTTTACAAAACTGATAACACAAGTGAAAGCTACAAGGAAGATTAATAAAATTCTTGCTTGGATTAATTCTTACACTAGTAAAAAAAGCTTTTTTAACGCGTTATATATGCCTCGGTTCTACTGTCTCGAGTTATATATGCCTCGGTAAATATTGAGCAGTTATATGCCTCAGTTATATTTGAACCGATGCCTATAGATGTTACTGTCTCGAGTAAAAGGCCAACCGAGGCATATAATATAAATTTTAAATGGTTTAGGCACCGGTTCGCTGTGTAACTCATGCAATTAAAGGGTTTAGGCACCGGTTTTAAATATAACCGAGGCAGTATACCCTTAGGTTAATATCAAAAACCCTCTCTCAGACTCTCGCACTCTCGCTCTCATCTCTCGCGCTCTCATCTCATCTTTTCCTCCCTCCCTCCGTCACGATTTCTCCTCTCCACCAAACCCCATCATCAGACCGCCACCATCACCAGTCATTACGATCGCCGCAAGCACCGCCGGTCACCACGCGCAAACCCACAAGCAGCGCCGTTCAACCACGCCGTGACCACCATCTTCATCTTCTCACGCCACGCGAGTAAGGTTTTTTCTTCCTCCTCGAGCATCGATAGCTTTCTTCTTCCTTCTCCACACCACCTTTCGCCTCGCCGCCATCGGGAGCCACCACCACCTCGTCGTGTGCGACGACTTCGAGTGCGGCTTCCACCTCGCCTGCGACTACATCGCCGCTAGAGTGAAGAGCAAGCGGTGGCCGATCCAGATCCAGATCTCGATCCCGTTTCTCTTCCTTTTCATTTTGTTTCTCAGATGGTGTTGTTCGTGGACCGCTTGGTGCGGCCCGTGCCAGTGGTGGAGTCGCTGGCCTAGCACCCGCTTGCCGCTTGCCGTCGGGGGCCGCTTCCCGCTTGCCGTCGGGAGCCGCTTGCCGTTGACGATTTACAGAAACTGGAAATGGGGTTTGAGGCTGGGTTTCAAAAGTATGAATCCCTGGTTTCTTTGATTTTTTTTTCCATTTGTTATATGCTCTGTAATGAAGAACATTGATTCTTTCATCCAGTGGCTTTTGTTATATGCTCTATAATATGCTCTGTAATGTATCTGAACTTTGATGCTCTGTAATGAATCCCAGTAGGTTCAGCAGTTTTTTGAATTTTTTTATTGAATTTTCTAAGATACGGTCTCGGTTCAAAAGCGGACCGAGGCGAAAACCGATCCCTTTTTGACTCAGTTCACAACCGAGACATTAAACTTATCCTTTTTACCTCGCCTGTATATGCCTCGGTTGCAGAACCGGTTCCTATAAGCGAAATTAACCGGTGTCATTTTCCTTTATTGCACTAGTGTTATGTAGTTTATCATCTCTTTTTTTGTGTTAAGTAGGGTAATGGAAAAGCTTTTTGTGCCGATGGTGATATAGAATCAGCGATTACATGTTTTTAGTTGCAAGTTCAACTTCTCCAAACCTCCAATAAATTTTATAATAAAATATTCATATTTCTATCCCATATACCACTTTTACTTTTTAAACAATTAAGCATAATAATTAAAACTTGACGTCTTTGTAATGCAGAAACTTAACAACAAAACTATAATATGTTTCGGCTACGGGTTCATATTCTTACACAAAATACTCCAAGTCGTCCTCAAGATGAGATGGATTCTTTAGTGGTCCTTTATCATCCAAGTTATGTTATTCGTTTTTTTTCTTTTTTGTCAAAGTCATGTAAGTGAGTACCTGCAAAGGCATTCCGACCCTTAAGTCAATAATATAACGAAACGGTTAGCACAACAAGTGACGTATATATTGTGCATAATGATCCTAAAGTCATACCTGAGACCTTTATTTATACTATTTGTGATGGACTTTTACCTTTCACTCATCTAATGACGATCCAATCACACCTTAATCTGCATTAGGGGCATAATGAGTTATTACCACTGATCAACTAACCATATTGTTAGGCCATATATGATACAGCCTAGATGGACAGCTTAGGATGACGGCCTAGGTGGACGACCTGACATTTGGCCTGAGTGGTGCTTGGTCCCAAGGCAGACCGTAAGGTACACAAGCCCCCCAAGCCAAAGCATGATATTATTCTGTGAAGGGGTTTTGCACATACCATTCCTGACAAAGACGTGTTCTCCAGTTAGCTTTTGTCTTTGCGTACTTTTTGTTCGTTGATTAAGGTGAGTGATTGAAAGGCTAAAACGGGTCATGAAAATCTATGGTCCTCAAATCTCAGTGAGGCCAGTCGAAAATATTATGGTGAAGATCCATTGTCACTGACTTTCGATGAGGCCGACCAGGATTCCTTTGATGAAGATCCACAGTCGCCAACCTTTGAAGAGGACAGTCAGGATTATTTTGGTAAAGATCCACGGTCGTTGACCATCAGTGAGGCCGGCGTGGATTCCTACAAGGCCTTGGGTGGCCGACTAGTTGAGGCCAAGGTAAGGCCGAACACATGAGGCCAAGGTAAGGTCGAACAGTTGAGGTCGAATGGTTAAGATGGAATAGTTGAGGCCATGTTTGGTCGAGTACCTATGAGGCCATAGTTGACCAAGCAGTTGAGGCCAAGGTATGAACGACTGATTAAGAACAAGTATGGCCGAATACTTGTGAGGCCATGGTTGATCGAGCAGTTGAGGCCATGGTATGGCCGAATGGTTGAAGCCAAGTTTGGCCCAGTACTTGTGAGGCCATGGTTGACCGAGCAGTTGCGCCAATGTATGACTGAACGGCTAAGGCCAAGTTTTACCGAGTACCTGTGAGGCCATGGTTGGCCGAGCAGTTGAGACTAAGGTACTATCGAACGATTGAGCCAAAGTTTGGCTGAGTACTTGTAAGGCCATGGTTGACCGAACAATTGAAGCCAAGGTATGACCGAACAGTTGAGGCAAAATTTAGACGAGTACTTGTGAGGCCAAGGTTGGTCGTGCAGTTGCGACCAAGGTACGACCGAATGGTTGAGGCCGAATAGCGGAGGACGAATAGTTAAGGCCAAGTTTGGCCGAGTACTCGTAAGGCGTTGACCGAGCTGTTGAGGCCAAGGTATGGCCGAACGATTGAGGCCAAGTTTGGCCGAGAACCTGTGAGGCTATGGTTGGCTGAGCAGTTGAGGCCAAGGTATGACCGAACGGATAAGGCAAGTTTGGTCAAGTACTTGTGAGGCCATGGTTGGCCGAGTAATAGAGGCCAATGTGTGGTCGAATGGTTGAGGACAAGTTTGGTCGAGTGCTTGTGATGCTATGGTTGCCGAGCAATTAAGGCCAATGTATGGTCGTTGAGGTGAAGTTTGACCGAGTACCTGTGAGGCCATGGTTGGCCGAGCAGTTGAGTCCAAAATATGACCGAACGTTTGAGGCCAAGTTTGTTCGACTACTTAAGAGGCCATGGTTGGCCGAGCTATTAAGGCCAAGGTATGGTCGAACGGTTAAGGCCAAGTTTGGTCGAGAACCTATGAGACCATGGTTGACTGAGCAGTTGAGGCCAAGGTATGGCCGAACGCTTGAGGACAAGTTTAGTCGAGTACTTGTGAGGCCATGGTTGGCCCAGAAGTTGAAGCCAAGGTATGACCGAACAATTGATGACAAGTTTAGCGGAGTGCTTGTGAGCATATGGTTGGTCGAGCAGTTAAGGCCAAGGTATGGCCGAACGGTTGAGGCGAAGTTTGGTCGAGTACCTCTTAGACCATGGTTTGGCCGAGCATTTGAGGCCAAGGTATGGCCAAAAGGTTGAGGCCAAGGTTTGGCCGAACGGTTGACGTTAAGTTTTGCCGAGAACTTATGAGGCCATGGTTGGCCGAGCTGTTGAGTCCAAGATATGGTCGAACGGTTGAGGCGAAGTTTCATCGATTACTTGTGAGGCGATGGTTGACCGAGCAATTGAGGCCTAGGTATGGGCGAACGGTTGAGGCCATGTTTGGCCGAGTAGTTGTGAAGCCATGGTTGGCTGAGTAGTTGAGGCCAAAGTATGGTCCAATGGTTGAGGACAATTTTAGCCGAGTACCTATGAGGTCATGAGTGGTTGAGCAGTGGAGGCCAAGGTATGGCCGAACGGTTGAGGCCAAGTATGGCCGAATACCTATGAGACCATGGTTGGCTGAGCAGTTGAGGCCAATGCATGGCCGAGCGATTGAGGCCAAGTTTGGTCGAATACATGTGAGACCGTGGTTGGCCGAGCAGTTCAGGCCAAGGTATGACCGCACGGTTGAGGCCGAATATGGTCGAGTGGTCCAAAAATGTTGATACTGAGCATAAATACTGAGGTCGAATGGTTGGACAATTGAGATATTTTAAAGAACCACTCACTGGTTCCTTATGGCTACAATGAGAGATACTCGCTCGATTCCACGGTGGGTGCCAAAATGTTTTAGTTATGGGGTCCCTAGTGGTCTTCCATCATCCAAGTTATGTTGTTTGCTTTTCCTCCTTTTTGTCCAAGTTGTGTGGGTGAATACCTATAAAAACACTCTAATACTCAAGTCAGTAATATAATCGAACGGTTAGCACAACAAGTGATGTATATATTGTGCATAAGGATTCTAAAGTCATGCCTGAGACCTTTATTTATATTAATTGTGCTAAACTTTAATTTTACTTTTTTCTGACTACCTAATGACGGTTCTGTCATACCTTAATCTGCATTAGAAATTTAATGAGTCATTATCAGTGATCATCAAACTATATTGTTAGCTCATACTGAACACGACCTATATAGACGGTCTAAAAGAACAACCTGGATGGACAACTAGAAAGACGGTCTGAATAGACATTTCAGAACAACCTTACTGGATAAAAAAGACGACTCAGACATTTATCCTAGGTGGTGTTTGGTCGCAAAGCAGACCATTCTGTATAGCTTAATCTGCTAGACCGGTACATAATCATTAGTTTAACTAAATCATAGCATCAAGTTCTGAATATTGTAAAGTTATGTGTTCAACAGCTCACTGGGAAAGAGACATGTGTTACATCAAGAGATTTGCGATCTTTACTGTTCTGGGTTTGTAAAATTATGAGAATGTGTTTCTGTTTCTTAGGGGAATATCTTTCCTACGTGATGTCATATTTAACTTGCAAATATAATCTTAGGAAAATATGATTTAGTCAAGGTGTAATTAGCACGACGACATAATTTTTTTGTGAAATAATTTGTTAACGGACAATGATGTAAACCCTTAGTATTTTTATAACGCGTTTACAAAAAATATGATCCTACAAAGCAATTTCATATGCAAGATCTAATTTTAAAAAGTCATACATCTCTAATTTAAATAAACTATTTATATTATTGTCATTAAGAATGGAAATTAATATTGACCTGATCTTTATAACTTGTATCACATATTTTTAATTAATATTATTTACACTTAAATTATGAAACCAAATAATCAATTGTAATGATGATGTTTTTAGGCGTTATTCCCTTTATATATTATTTTAAACTCATTCGAATATTATTGGTGTTTTTTTCTTGTTTTCAATTAGTAAATGTTTTTATTTTATTACATAATATAAAAAGTTTATATTAATAATTTTTGTTTTTAGTTTCCTAACTTATTTCATAATTTGTACTTTATTTTATATTTATTTAATATAAAAAGATATTCGTAATAAAATGTAAAAGGATTTACCAATGATCATAGTCGTTTTAAGTATTATCCGCCATAATGATTACACTCAAACCTTATATTTGATTTATAAGAACGAAATATTGCTCTAGTATTCAAACAAATACTTTTTTTTAAAAGAATCCTATGAATCATGTGAATGCAAATAATATAAAATGGAATGTATTAGGTAATAATGCATTGACATCTTGTCAAGTTTTTACCTAAAACCGACAATGAGACGTGTTATCAATCAAGATAAATAAACACTAAATAAAATAAGCTATTGGCACTGATCCAATAATTGATGACTTTAACAAGAGTACAATTTTTTTTTCAATTACATATTTTAAAAGTTCCTCCTCATTTATATTGGAATTAATTATTACTTCATATTATGTTCTCCGAGAAGTTTGACATTTTACATATTATATTATCAAAATCATTGCTTTAAGACTATAATTGAGAATATGGCAATAGGTTTCATATTAAAATTTCACAGCAGTTGAAAAATAAAAAACAAGAAAATTGAGTAATTGAATTGAATTTATTTCTTAAAGAAAAAATATTGGTCATTTAACCTTTATTCTCGGGTATAGAGACCCCACAATTGAATTAGCTGTGAGAGGAGTGGGCAAATTGTGTTCTATATAAGTGGGATATGGTGGCATCTTTATTCTCACCATCTTTCTCATCTTGTTCCTTTCCATTTCTTGCATCTGTTACTTGCCTCTTTCTTCTTCATCATGACTCTTTTTGGCAAAATCAGCACTGAAATTGGTGTTCATGCAACTGCTGAAAAGTGGTACAACCTCTTCGCAACTCAACTCCATCATGTTCAAAACCTTGCTGACAGAGTTCATGGAACCAAGCTGCACCATGGTGAAGACTGGCATCATAATGAGTCCATCAAGCACTGGACTTATGTCATAGGTAATTAAACTTCTAATACATATATATAACAAATATAAATAGAAAAGAGGCAATAGAATTGTTTAAACCCTTGTAAACATAAGACTTTTGTTTAAATATATTATTGTATGATGCTTATAGATTCTCAAACCTCCTAAATGTGTAAACATGTGTGTTTATATTGATTTGGGTAAGAATAGACTTTGGTATAAAATATAAGTGAAATTAATTTTTTTACATTATTTGGGTTAGTAAAGGATATAAGATGCTTTAATTTTTTCAGCTTTTGTCCTACAGGGTGGTTTTCTTTGTGTAATTTGGGTGTAAGAGATCATAAGAAGTTTTACTTTTCAGCTTTTGTATTGTGAGATGGTTTTATTTGTGTAACTTGTTTTTTTTTTTAAAAAAAAAACAAAAGAAATCTAGTATTCAAAGGTTTCATATTCATGTTTTTTTGGTATTTTTTTGCATTATTTTTGTGTAGATTAGAAGATGTTAAATATATATAGATTAATTATTTTTCTGGGTGTAGTTGTTATGCAATAATTGTTTATACTGATGTTAATTGTTTGGGAAAGAATAGATGGAAAGGTTACAACATGTCATGAGAGTATTGAATCCGTTGATGAAGCAAACAAAACAATCAACTACAAACTCTTCGGTGAAGAGATCGATGACAAGTTCAAGGTGTTTAGGCTCATATTTCAAGCAATTGATAAGGAGAATGGAAGTGCTATAATCAAATGGACCATTGAATATGAGAGGGTTGGTGTAGAAGTTGAACCTCCATACGGCTACATCGAGTACGTGCACAAATGCACCAGTGACATTGATGGTCATCTTCTCAAGGCATAGCTCAAAAACTTATGTATAAAAAGAAAAGAAATAATGAATGTGTTTGAGCAGAAGGATTCTTATATAGATCCTTCCTTTGTATTAAATAAATTTGGATATGCATGTAATGAGTGACGCCTTCAAGTGTGCTAAGTTTCATAGTGCTCGTTGTGATGCACATAATGCATATTTATTGTTCACATTAATATATATATATATATATACATATGAGCTGTGCTTTGTAGGTTTTGTGCATTGTTTAAACTAAAGTTGATTTGCCAAATCTTCACCACACGTGGAAACGCGTTAACGACAAGTTATGGAATTTTTAATGTAGTCGTTTCAATTGAAACACCAAATACACTATTAATAGCAGTTTATGAGATCACCGGGTTCAGAGAAGAAGTAACAATTTTATATAAGATTACGGTAATTAGAGTTGTTTAATTATTTGGTAAAAATTTTATAGAGACTTGGGTTTTAAAATTATAGATGGATATGCGACGCTCTTAATTTATTTTCTTATCATGAATTTTAATGGAGGTGATTATTATCTAGTTAAATGATGAAGGCAAAAATTGCTTATTTTGGGTTTGAAGGCTTCTTCCAGGAGACTATATATATTATGCAGTTGCAGGGGATACACAACACATGGGTATAGTATTGAAGGGCAATTCCGAGACACGGCTGATACCTACAACTATGGTGTTGTCTCGTCTTATAAATCATAAGTGATCAAAAGAGTATCCATGTGAAGGGTGATGAGGATGATAAAAAACTGAATTATTTATGAATAATTACGTACAGATTAAAATTCGTAAATAAATTAAGTATTACTTACAAATTTTACATATAAATTCTTTTTTATAAATAAAATCTCTGGCTTGCTCGCTTTCTCCAATCAGAGTTTATTTGTCATAGTTAAATAGAAAATAACAAATCAAAATATTAAGCTATTAAACGAGGTAGAATTAAATTAACTTGTATAATATTGACAATGTGAAGGTTGAAAATTATCATTTGTGAAACTCTAAGTTGGTTTGTTTCAAATCAAAGAGAATAGTCTTCCCTACACCTAAGTTTGAATTGGTTGGGATTGGGCTTGTGTGTGGAAGGTCGTTGTTTTTAATTGTTTGTTATTGAAAATGGGTGGTGAGGGAGGGGATGACTGAGGTGAGTTTTATCGGTGGAGCTTTGAAAATATAATAGGTTATGAGCTATTTAAGTAATGCTTAGGATAAACTACTCTATGACAAAAAGATGAAAATAAGAATTATGCGGAATTTCAAAACAACAAGAGGGAGAAAAAACATAACCATTTCATATTGTTGCTCATTACATTTGTTGATTTTCCATTTTTCTTCTTATCTTATTATATAAGAAGTGAGGTTTGTACCCACTTATATACTATAAATTGGCTTTATCTCTATAATGGATGCTCTAACTATAGTTATGATACCATGCTAAGAAGTGAACTTTAAGCCTAACTCAATCTCATAAAACCGACTTATAAAGTAAGGTTTGCACCTACTTATATATTATAAATTTACCTTATCTCTAATCGATGTGAGACTTTCCAACATCTTCCTAGTTCCTTTTAGTTAAATTCCCAGCAACACAACCACCCACTAACCTTTCTTTCTGTTACCTTGTTAGCAATTTTGAAGTGCAGGAGTTGAAGACAAGGATCAAATGGTGGAACCTTATGATTACAATGTGATATAACTTAGATAAGACGTCTAGATTCTATAGAATTAGAGAATTGGTTTTGGTGTTTAAGTTTACGCCATGTGATGCATTGTTTAGTTGTGTTTTGGAATTGTTGAGTTTTTTTTACTATATATATTTTAGGTTATAACTAATGAATGATGCCTGACATTTATGTAATATATGCATTACGAATTTTGTAAATCCCATAGATCAATTTGGAAATTGTACTTGCCTTCTCAATTTAAATTCCTGATTTTAGCTATCGTGCTTTTGTATGTTATCTTATGGTGGTATTATAGGTTGGATGATCTAAAAGGCCTTGACTCCATAAGCCAAGTGTTTCACCTTTTCCAATTGTTAAGTAGGATGCATATTTCCATGATCTAGGTTATCCTTAGATGAAAACATCCAAGTGCTCTTTTTTCTTTGATTTTAGAAAAGCTTTAATAATCATCTCTATGAACTGCTTTTGCTTGAAGAAAGCAAGACCAAAGCCTAAGCTAGAACTATCAACCATTCTTGCTTCGGAAACATCTTGTAAGTAGAAAAAACTTCATTCACGTTGGATTTTTCATGAAATGAACCATATCTTCACTATTATTATTATTATTATTATTATCGATCTTACCATGTTGTTATTTTTCGAATGCCACTTGTTATTAGACCAAACTAATGGATGAACTTAAATTTTTGGTGTGGGATTATTTTTGTTTGAGTCTTATTTGTTTTCTGATTTTATTATCAAGCTTGGTCTATTTTTATTTCGGTTTGTTCAGGTCAATTTTTGTTTTATGTCGCACATGTTTCTTTTTAGATGTACCCGACCAGTTGTTATTGCGTGGTAATTGTTATTTCTGTTTCATGTATTCGGCCCAAGGGCCAATTGTATAACTATTTAAAGTCATCACAGTTGAATGAAAGGTACCACAGTGAACTAGAATACAATTATCTTTGTGTAGTTGATGGAAGAGCTCTAACGAGAGGTTGATTAAAGCTGCACGAACACGAACTGGACCTCCTCGAAGCTTCTCTGACGAAGAAATACGCAGCGAAAAGATGTATCACTTGGAGGAGAAACCAAACTCGAGACCTAATTGGAGGAGAACTCGAGATTGAAGCGGAATCTGAGAAGAACTTAGGAAAAACCTTAGACCTAGGTTTAAACGGTGGAAAACCCTAGAACGGTGAGGAATCACTAAACAGAACCGATTAATCGGTGAGAAACAGAGTTTAATCGGTGGAAATGTGTTAGATCGAAGCAAAGGAGGGTTCAATCGGTGGAAAATGGAAAACGATGTGAGGAGAGGTGTTTAATCGGTCAAAATATAAAGAAATGGTGAGAAGAGACTAAGGCGAGGGAGAAATGAGAGTGACGAAGTGAATCTGTGATGAAAACAAGACACTACAAGAAACACGCTTATTACCAACAGATAATTACCGAAGGTCAAGTGTCCTTCGGTAATTTGCGCTGCCCTGTAATTTATCGGCGGATACGAGGCTTCGGTATTGTGCATGATGTCTTCACCTAAATTTTGGGTATTCCCTCACTCATTTTCAATTTCAGCAGTTCTCTTTCCCCCTAATTTCTCTCTTCTCTTCCCCCAAAATTGAAATTCGAGGGCATGTGAGGGTACCCCCAAATTTCTCCTCCTTTGTTTGATTCCCTTTTCTTTGCCCATCATCGGTCCCTTCCATCTTCTGTTGGCATAACGGTGGTGTGAAGAGCTCGAGCATTTCCGGTGGTGGAGCGGGTTCGTGCAATCACGGAGGGTGCCTCCCTATTAAGTTCACAATCATTTGCAGAGGGAAACACCTCCGATGGCGACGGCAGCGGAGCCAAAAGCGAAGACCTACTAGTGCCACGAATGCGATATGAGCGTGTCCCTCACACTCTTTCCCTCGCCTCTCCTCTGTCACCATTGCCACACCTCTTTCCTCGAACTAATGGACCCTCCCTTCTCCCAAAATGATGCCGAATCACCCCTCTTTGACCTCATTTTCCAAGACGTGCTCTTACTCCTCTCCCCGAAGCCCCTCCTCGCCAAACCCCACCCTCTCCCCTCCATCAACGTCACACCCTCGCTCCTTTTCGCGCTAGACCCCAACGACTTCGTTTTCTTCGCTGTATGCAAAGACCAAATTTCCCTCTTTGACGTCGAGGCCAAATAGTTGCCCTGCAAACACCTTTACCATGCTGGTTGCATCACGCCGTGACTCGACCTCCACGCGTCGTGCCCGTTGTGCAGACTTCGCCTTGAGGAAGAAGCGGCACAGGAGGAGGAAGACGAAGGTGACGGCGTGGTGGCGGAGATCCGGAGGAAGCCTCGAGGTGCCCAAGCGCCTTTGCTATACGGTGTTGCTCTGTCTTTTCTTTTCTTTGTCTTGCATCTCTTTTTTAGTGCTAAATTAGACCAGAATTCTGCTCTGATCAACTAGCTTCACTGTAATAATTGTGAGAATGAAACTCCAATTTTGGTTGGAGTTCGAGATGACCATTGGAGAGAGTATAGAATTTTAGTTCGGTTAATGTGTGTGTTATAATTGTTGAAGAGTGTTATTGATGACCAATCCTAATTGTGTTTTTCAACTGGGATCTTGAAATTTGAAGGTTGATTTTGTTGAAGGAGGGAATATGTTATGATTACTGAGTTGATATTACATAATTCAAGATTGTTGAAACTTTAAATTTGTGGTGGTTTGTTTTGCTTCAAAACTGTTATGATCTAAGCAACTAAAGGCGATTCTATCTTTATGTGCTAGAATGAAATTTCATCTAAGCATTTTAATTTACAGCTTAATGAATAAATTGTTTCTTTAGATGAATAATGAAGTCTTATGTCATTTGATTTGATTTAATTTAATTTGAGGTAAGCCCACTCCGAATATCTAGCTTTTACAAAGTTAGGTTCTAATGTAAATTCATCTTATATTTTGAAGGAGTGTAAGTGTTTTGTGCATTTTAATTAGGAAATCTCCAAGAAGATTCCTGCTGAACATTAAGATAACAGGGCATTAAAGATGTGAATGCACACTTCAAAGAACTGATAATATGTAGGGAGTAGGGACTGTTCAACCTCAACCTTTGCCTATCAATTCATGGGTTGCTCCAAAATCTGTGAAGAAAGTGAGTCACATAAATCAATGTTCATTTGAACAACAATAAGTAGTTTGCTTTTAAAAGAGTTTAGAAAATGAAGTGACTTTGGTTTTACAGGTGAATAATATAATGTAAAAAATTCTTAAAAATGGTTTTGTTCTTGTGAAGATTGTATGAATTAATGATACTTAATGTTCGGTGCAAAAATTAACAAAGCTTTAAAATAGTGAATACTTGGATTACTTTAAGAGATGATGCCTTCAAAATTTAAGTAGATATGTCATTTTATAATTTGTTGCACATAGTGACAGTTGTTTCCTTCCAATTCCAAATAGGATTCTTCTCAGATCTTTCTACATAAACCTCATTTTAGTGAACCACATAATAGAATACTAACTCAAAATTACCACATTCAACAATTGAAGCAGAAAATTATTTTATCTAAACTGGTGTCTTTTTGATATATATATATATATATATATATATATATATATATATATATATATATATATATATATATATATATATATATATATATATATAACTCTGCATGATGAAGCATGGCAACCTGTGATGTATAACCTGCATAAATTTGATGAACTATACTTTGACAGGTTCTACGGGTCCTGTATCCCATGAATTGACTCAGGTGAGAACAAAACATTGAATTTTGGTCATAATAGGGTGGGGTTTGATCCTGTCTGTAGGGGCACTTATTGCTAGATATTTCAGGCACAAGGATCCCCATATACAAGCTCACAGAGGGATAGGCATCTTTTCCCTTGTACTAACTATTCTTCAGGTTTGTCACTGATCCATATCTAACATTGCCTAGATAATTTTCTATGTAATTTATGATAGCAAAAGGAATTAAGAAAAATAAGTTAATTAAGGTAACTTATGTTTACGTTCAAATTAACATAGTGTTGGGGATGCAATTATTTAACCGTGTTATGTTTGATCATTGTAATGTTCTTTCTATTTTTTGAATGCTATATTTGATGAAAGATATTTATGTTTCACATGGAATAACAGTATAACATATATGTGTGATAAAAAACAAAATCTTCAAATGTTTAACTCAAATCCGACGGCTTCTATCTATTTCCGAGGGCTTATGGCCTTCGGTAGTGCCCTTCTTTTTTGCAGTGAGACTTATAGTGATGGTGATGCACTTGAGAGGGAGAAACCCTAGCAGATGAGGTTTCTTGGAAATGGAAATGTGAGTAATGAGGATGCGCGAGTGGAAAAGTGGAAAGTGATGCACAGACGATGATGTGACAGAGAACACGTGGATGAAGAAGCCTGACGTATGCCTCAAGAGGATTGGAGGAAGGAGTACGTCGTGGACGAGAAGCACCGAGGAATTTGGAAAATGAGAATGGAGGTAGTGTGCTGGAAGGTGGCTAGAGGAAGTCCTTGGACTCTCTAGCCTTTGACTCTCAAGAGAGAATTGTTTCTGGTTTCAGAAAACCCAATTCTCATTCATCTCAAAAGTTCCAAATTACAATAGAGGAGCTGGGTATTTATAGTAACCCATGCTCCTTGTAAGCTAAGCTACGTATACAATGAAAAATAAAAAGAGAACACTAAGAAAGGTACATCAGGCAGAATTCCATCAATAGTTCTTTAACACAAACTTGCATATACCTCCTGCATGTATTCGGCCCAAGGGCCAATTGTATAACTGTTTAAAGTCATCACAATTGAATGAAAGGTACCATATGAACTACAATACAATTATCTCTTTGTGTAGTTCTTTAACACAAACTTGCATATACCTCATGATGTAAGCATGATTCCGTTAGTTCTTATGTTGTCACAACATTCTCATTCCAAATTCAAAGCATGTAGGTGGTAGATCATAACTTTGGGAGCATGTCTTATGTCAAACTTTAGTAGCAATATGTGTATGTGCACAGTTGAATGAAAGGTACCACAGTGAACTACAATACAATTATCTCTTTGTGTAGTTCTTTAACACAAACTTGCATATACCTCCTTCATGTTTTCGGTCCAAGGGCAAATTGTATAACTGTTTAAAGTCATCACAGTTGAATGAAAGGTACCACAATGAACTACAATATAATTATCTCTTTGTGTAGTTCTTTAACATAAACTTGCATATACCTCCTGCTATAAGCAGGATTCCGTTAGTTCTTATGTTGTCACAACATTCTCATTCCAAATTAAAAACATGTAGGTGGTAGACCATAACTTTGGGAGCATGTGTTATGTCAAACTTTAGTGGCGATGTGTGTGTGTGTTTGTTTTGTAACCTAATTCTACCCTTCTTTGATAATTAATGAGAATGAGATTGAGAGTTTACTTGCACGTTTAAGAAACTAGTAGTGCAATTGTTAATCATGACTTCCTTCACAATGTATTATCATTTAAGCTTATACTAGTAATAAAGATTCCATTTATCCACGATCCTTTTATCTTTCTAAGTTGTTATCATAAGTTTTTGAGCATTTTGATAGAACAAAAGTTAAAGGAGTTAAATTCTTGAAATTTTTTATCGACACGAGGAGTTTTGAACTAATTAATAATTGTAGCAAGCACAATCTATTTGTAGATAAGGTGTGTCTTTTACTACTACAAAATTGTTAAAAGACAATGTTTTTTATTTCTTATAGACAATGCTTTTTAGGTTGTCTATTTGAGTGTTGTCTATTAATAAACAACATTTCCACAAAAAGCGTTGTCTATGAGCTCTAGAATGGACAACGCTTATTTTAAAAGTGTTGTGTATCATATATGATGGAAACTCCTCCAAGTAGAATCAACGAATGTAGAAGCTCCAAACTTAGAGTGTAGTGGATGGATAATGAGGTGCAACAGAAATGCATAGATGAAGTTGTTTGATGTGGGTTTAGTGAAGCTATGGTGTTTGTATGAAGCCTCAAAGCTCATATCGCCTTCCTACTAAGGAAGTAAGCTAGTGGAGAGTGAGAGAATTCAAAATTCGGATTGACCAGAGAGCAAAAGAGGGTTTGATTCATTTCAACAACAATTCATTAAGCTCTAAAGTGAGTTTTTACATAGGCTCTCCTATTTATAGGTAAGGGAGACCCTCTATTTAGAGTCACATTTGTTACCAATAAGGAGTATTGGTAAATCTTGAAGAAATTTGTTTTGATGATGCTACAAGAAGTTTTAGTTGCAGAAGATATTAGAATTAGTTAAAAGCAATTTGTAGAAATTAAATGTAGTAGGAAATTCTTGTAAACCTTGTAAACTTACATTTTTAACTACAATAATCGATTATGATGAAGCAATAATCGATTATCACAAGTCATACTTGAATAATCGATTATCACTTCATATAATCGATTATCACATTTTTGAAAACCTATAACGGACTTGAATAATCGATTATCACTTACAATAATTGATTATTCATGGCAGTTGGGAGCTGACCTTTGGCATTCAGTGTACTTGGCTATATATTTTGTTTTGGAGAAATTAGAAAGTAACGTTGTTGAACAGAAGCTCTTGCAGAATACTGTTTGTCAGAGGAAGTTCTCAGAAGCTATAGTTCAAGTTCCCTTGCTTGGTCTCGTGAACAGGAGAGGCTCGCGTGTCGTGTGTCGATAGTCGGAGCAAGCTCTCTTCGAGTTAGCAAGGTGCTCTGCCTGGTCTCGTGAATAGGAGAAGCTCGTGTTTCGTTTGTCGATAGTCGGAGCGGTTCTCTTCGAGTTGGCAGAGTGTTCTTCTTCCGGTTCGTTCGTCGAAGGAAGGTTTATTTATCTGCTTTATTCACTATTTCTTGTAATCTGTTAAATAACTTTTTAGTGAAAAAGGTTAATCACTATTTATAGTGATTAACGACTGGACGTAGATTCTTTTGAATCGAACCAGGATAAAAATTGCTTGTGTGATTTTCTATTCCCTACACTCTTTATCTTTTACGCATATCAACTGTTTGATAAATTTTCTCTAAGAAAATTGTTTTTCTAAAACGGACCATTAAACTTGATTTGTGACCGTAACACGCTTTCCGAATATTTTATTCCGCTGCGCGACTCTATAACGGTACCGATTGTTCCAACAATTGGTATCAGAGCTTGCTTTGATAGTTTTTCAAAATTTGTGAAAATGGCTGGTCACAATCAAAACCATGTATATGCTGAGGGTGCTTCCATTAACAGACCTCCATTGTTTACTGGTGATAACTATGCTTTTTGGAAAGTCAGAATGGAAATTTTTATGGGGTCTGTTGACAGAGGCATCTGGGAAGCTGTACTAAATGGTCCCTATATTCCAAAAAGAACTATTGATGGTGTAGAAGTAGAAAAACCATACTTTAACTGGACTGTTGAGGAAAATAGAAGAGCCCAATTTGATATTAAGGCTCGGAATATAATTTTTTCTGCACTAACCATTGATGATTTTTTCAAAGTTTCTGTTTATGAAAGTGCTCAGGAAATGTGGGAATTTTTAAAAGTCACTCATGATGAAGTATCGAATGTGGCTAAGTTGACTTGTTCGAATTCATGCTCTACATCAAACTCCTCAAGCTCAAGCGATTCTAATGAGCAAGAAAATCTATGCTTGATGGCCAATGATAAATTATCTGAAAGCAAAATCTTGAAGGAAAAGAAGGACTATCAAGGTTCCTCTTCAAGTTTCAAATGTTATGGATGTGGTGAAAGAGGCCATGTGAAAGCTTATTGTTCAAGCAACAAAAGAAGTAAAGAAAGAAAAGAAAAGAAAATTCACAAGAAGAAAAAGGTTCACATTGCGTCGGAGGATAATGCATCAACCACCTCTAGTTCAAGTGATTCAGTTGAAGAAGTAAACTTATGTTTGACAGCTAATGTTGATGACACTGCAAGCCAAGTAAGTTGTTCTAATTCTGAATCTAGTGAATTTGATTTGCAAAAAGCTTTTCTTGAATTGCTTGATGAATCTGAAAATTTGAATGTTGCTCATAAAAATTTGAAAAAGGAATTTAAAGAATTGCGAATTAAATATGAGAAGGCATTAGATGAGGAAGTAAGTTTGAGAAATAAAATTTGCAACTTGGAAATGAAAGAGTCTTCAAATGTTGAACATCCTGTTGAATGTCTTTCATGTAAGAATCATATGCTTGATATTGATATTCTTGAAAATCTTCTTGAAGTTGCAACTGGAAATAATAATGTTGAAATGCCTATAACTGTTAGAAAGGTTTATAAAAACAAAAGTGTTTTTAAAAGTAAGAACCAAATTAAAAGAATCCATAGGGTATGGGTTGAAAAAGGAACTGTGTCTTATAGAAATCCAAATATTGTCACATGCTTTTATTGTATGAAAAAGGGACACACTTCTAACAAATGTAGAATTAAACATTTTGATGTTCCAAATGGAAAATATGCTTGGATTCCTGTTATAAAGTAAATTGTCTCTAACCTCAAAGGACCCAAATGAGATTATGGGGACCAAAACTCTATTGTTTTTACTTTGCAGGTTAAGTTTTCAAAAGGATAAGAGAGCTCTATGGTATTATGCTCTTTGAAGTGATGCTACAAACCAGGATGTAACTCCATCAAGTGGTATCCAAAAGCCTTCATTCAAGCACCAAGTATTTGAGCTAAGTGTTGTTTAAACTGTGATGTTACATCTTGTTTTTATTTAATCTTCCATAATTTAATTACTGTTATATTCATTACTGGTTAGGCAAATGATATGTTCATCACTATTTCATTCATCCTGTGGTGTGTTCTTGTCTGTTTACACATTTTGATCAAGTGAAATTCATTTATTTAAGATATTCATGTGTTGAATTTCATTCATGTCATGTAAAGCCATGTGCATTGTTATTTCAGTGCTTTGTTGATAATTATCTATAGAATTTGTGTTTAACTGGCTTAGTATTCAATTTCATGAGTACTTTGAAGTTACCTTTGGTGTAATCTCTGTCAAGCATCAAAAACTATGAAAAAGTCATTTAAATGAGTTGGCTGACAGATTTTCATTAGCAATTTTTGATGATTAAGATATGTGAAAATTAAATTGTCATTTCTATTTCGAAGTTGGTTCTGTGGAGATTTGTTTTTAAGTTCAAATGCATAACGAATAAGCTATGATAATATACATTGAGAGCCTGGATGCAGAAAATGAACTTATCAAATCTGCATAATTTTGATGTAAATTATTTTGTTTAAAAAATGTTGAAATATAGCACTTGAATCAACTCTTGTGGTTGAATTTTTGCATATGTTGTTTTGATATGCAAAGTTGAATATATGAAGTTGAACAAATTGGGATATGAGAGTGCATGAATCATAGTTGGTGTTTGGGAAGTTGAAACTGTCAAAATTAGTTTTTGAACTGATTGTGCTAGCTGAAATGCTTTCTTGTTAAACCTGGAGTAGTTGTGATTACATTCATTTAAGCTACTATTGCATTCATTCTAGCTTATAAATTGTTGTTTGTAGAATCATTAGTTTCTAATTCGTTTGAAAACTGACTGTTGATTTCAATGAATTAATTAAGTCTGATAAAAGTTCAATTTGATCTACTAAGAAGTATTGAAACTAGTTTGGAATTGCAAATACTAATCTCAACTAGCTTGTAAGTATTTATGCATTGCATTGGACTGAATAGATCTTAAAAATTTTTCAGAATTTTTTAAGTTTAAGGGAAATATCACATTTAGGGGGAGAAATATGTACAGTTACTACTAACTCTTATTGTTGTCTGTCAGTTTGTAATAATACTAGTGCGATAAATTTGACCAAGAACCCCATAATGCATTCAAGAACTAAGCATATAGAGATTAGACATCATTTCTTAAGAGATCATATTCAAAAGGGGGATTGTCAAATTGAATATGTTGATACTTTACATCAATTAGCTGATATCTTTACCAAGGCTCTACCTAAAGATAGATTTTTTGAGCTTAGAAGAGAGTTAGGAGTGTTAGACATATCTTAGAATCAAAATCTATGCAAATTTTTGCATTTTTCGTAAACTTAACGCTTCATAATCGATTATCACTAAGTTATAATCGATTATTCATGCATCAAATTCAATTCTGGAAAATCTTGAGCAGATAATCGATTATCATTATGCATAATCGATTATCATGCAATTCTGGGCAGTAATTATTGAACTGATAATCGATTATCACGAGCCATAATCGATTATCACGCTGACAGTTTCAAAAATAGAGTCGTTGGAGCATCCCATAACGGCTATAAACGACCATAAACATCTAAGTTTGATTGTTATGTTATTTTCTTTATGGTATTTAGTTTCTTAATCTTTATGAATTTCATGTACTTCCTTTCTGTTCTTAATATAATGAGCTTTTATTTTTTGCATATATTCCATTTTTGAGGGGGAGCTCATATTAAGGGGGAGGTTATTACATTATTCTTTTTGCTTATGATCAAAAAGGGGGAGAAGAATAATACAAGGGGAGAAGTATAAATTATTACAGGTATTGCTAACCTTGTTGTTGTTTGTTAGCTTGTATGTTTTGCAGGTAAGCCAAACTTGCTTTTAAAATTGAATTTTTGATCATCATCAAAAAGGGGGAGATTGTTACCAATAAGGAGTATTGGTAAATCTTGAAGAAATTTGTTTTGATGATGCTACAAGAAGTTTTAGTTGCAGAAGATATTAGAATTAGTTAAAAGCAATTTGTAGAAATTAAATGTAGTAGGAAATTCTTGTAAACCTTGTAAACTTACATTTTTAACTACAATAATCAATTATGATGAAGCAATAATCGATTATCACAAGTCATACTTGAATAATCGATTATCACTTCATATAATCGATTATCACATTTTTGAAAACCTATAACGACTTTAATAATCGATTATCACTTACAATAATCGATTATTCATGGCAGTTGGGAGCTGACCTTTGGCATTCAGTGTACTTGGCTATATATTTTGTTTTGGAGAAATTAGAAAGTAACGTTGTTGAACAGAAGCTCTTGCAGAATACTGTTTGTCAGAGGAAGTGCTCAGAAGCTATAGTTCAAGTTCCCTTGCTTGGTCTCGTGAACAGGAGAGGCTCGCGTGTCGTGTGTCGATAGTCAGAGCAAGCTCTCTTCGAGTTAGCAAGGTGCTCTGCCTGGTCTCGTGAATAGGAGAAGCTCGTGTTTCGTTTGTCGATAGTCGGAGCGGTTCTCTTCGAGTTGGCAGAGTGTTCTTCTTCCGGTTCGTTCGTCGAAGGAAGGTTTATTTATCTGCTTTATTCACTATTTCTTGTAATCTGTTAAATAACTTTTTAGTGAAAAAGGTTAATCACTATTTATAGTGATTAACGACTGGACGTAGATTCTTTTGAATCGAACCAGGATAAAAATTGCTTGTGTGATTTTCTATTCCCTACACTCTTTATCTTTTACGCATATCAACTGTTTGATAAATTTTCTCTAAGAAAATTGTTTTTCTAAAACGGACCATTAAACTTGATTTGTGACCGTAACACGCTTTCCGAATATTTTATTCCGCTGCGCGACTCTATAACGGTACCGATTGTTCCAACAACATTCCCTCCAAAATTCAAATAAAAGCCTACTGGAAGAGTCACATGTTACATGCTAACTCACAAGAAAAATGTATCAGAATTATGTAACAAATGGTTCGTTGGCGCTTGAGCACCCCCTAGTTGCCCGCTGGGCAATGTTGGGAAGAGAAGAGCATGTGAGACATTTGGCTCGTTGGTGTTGAGCGCCCTTCACTATGTTGAGCGGAAGTTTGCTGACAATCTTGAACATTGATCCAAAAAGCTTGGTTGACTGGTCCATGGTCTATTGAATATGTCCTAAAGCTTTATTAGATCCTTAAATTAAGTTGGTACTTCTTGAATGGATATCCTTTTAGTTCCCTAAATAGATTTCCATCAATTTATTTAAATTTTCAATAGAAAACACTTTTTTCAAACAAACGATGTTATCATAATTTATTCTTAAAAATTACAAGAAAAATTAGAAAGATAACAAATTTTGGATCCGAAAGTAGAAAAGATGTTAGCACCTACAAAGTTTGTCCTAAGTGGCACCTTTAATTAAAGGATAATGATACTTTGACACCATTTTTTGACAAACTTTTGACAACGTCGCGTGTTCAACGTCCTAAAAAAGAACAACCACCGTTAACAATGATCGATGACATTGTTGTAAATAAATTCATTCGCTCCACGTCGATTGGATTTTATAACTGCCGTTTTAAAGGAAATAACGTCCAACCATAAACAACATTGACGTAAATCGATGACCTTAGTAGTCACATAACGTCAACTAAGGAACAACTGACGTCCAATACAAAATAATAAATACTGAATAGTGATTTACCAAATATGACGTCCACCGTAATAAAATTTTCACGATGTATATTAGAACCAACAATTATTTTTTTATTTTTCTTTTAAATCAATCCACAAAACGTCGTATTGATGAGGGCTTCGACGTTTTGTTTACCAGTTGGAAGCCAAAGCCTCATTCCCTTTTTTATTATTTGTTACTTTTTTCTTTTAAACCAGTTCTGAATTGGACGTTTTATTTGCCAGAAATTATGCTTTTTATTTTTTCTTATAAACCAACGAATAAAACGTCCTTGTTCTAGTGGCTGCGACGTTTTATTATGCGGATGAAGCCGAGGAGGTCACCAGATAACACGTAGAACTCTATTGGGATGAATGTGATGGGCTCCCAGTAGTTATTCTTTTTTCTATAAATACAATTTCAGAGCCTTTGATAACCTCTACACCTCCATTTATAAAATTTCTTTGTGTTAACTTTTTTCTTTGAGTTTCTATTACCTCCTTCAAGGTCACAAAAACAAGTCAGTTCTTTGTGGCTTGATTCTTTGTTATGTTGAAAAGCTTGAAGGAATGATAGAAACTCGAAGAAAAGGTTGATGCATTTGGATTTTGCACCGTTTCAAAACGCTACAAATTTCATTCATAAAATATCTTGTAACAATATGTTAACTTTCTTCTTTGTTTTTCTATCATCTTTTTCAAGTTCACAAAAGTGAGTCATTTCCTTGTGCTTTGATTCTGTCATAGTGAAAAGCTTGAACGACTGATAGAAATCCAAAGAATGTCGATATTAAAATTGATGATGAAATAGGGCTATCTTTTACTACTCTCAAAGCAGAAGGCTATTTGGCTCATGAAAAAAATTTTGAACTCAACCAATGGACCAACAAGAAGAAGATTTACAAGGAATTTGTGAGATATCCAAAAAGGCTAAAGGTATACAAGCCGTATCTACTTAATGATTTGAAAATGAAGAAAAAATGTGTGCTTTTGTACTTGCTTGGGTAATATTACCTAGAAGAAAAGTTGAAAACTTTGTGATCATGATTCACAAGAAAGTAGATGAAGATGCTCTGAGAACTCCCTCAGCAAGTGAATCTGATGATGAAGATGACACAACAGAAGAGGAGTCTATGGAGACATCTGACTCAAATTAGGATTTCATTTTTTTATTATGTTTAGTGTTATTGTGTTTTTCATTTTTTAACTATATTGTTTATCTTTTCGTGGTTAGGTTTTCATTTTTTATTATGTTTAGTGTTATTATGCTTTTCTTTTGTTTTTGTTTTCATTTATGAACATACGTTCTTAAAAATATGGATTTCTTTTTGAAATCCTTGAAGTTGTTTTACGTCCAGCTCTTACAAAATGCGACGTTTAAAAGAAAAACAAGAAGAAAAAGGAGAAACTTTTTGGCCAGTTGAGGAATATTACGTCGCATTTGCAAAAATAAATGACGTATTATTGATGGTTTAAATTGTCTTGAAGTTGTTTCCACCCTAGGTCAGGTAGCTTTGAAATCTACAGGTTGAAAACAACTCCAAGACAATTTAAAAAACGAATCCTATATTGCTAAATGACGAAGTTGAACAAATTTTTATAAATTTATTTTAGTTCTTAAAATTGTTTTAGCATTAAAAATATTGTGAACCATATTTCTTTTTCCATAGCAATTCCATTTCAGTAAGATATCTTAAACATTTTTGTACTATGAAAAACATTTTGATGACTTCAATTTCAAAGGGCACCTTCTTATGAACTGAAGCTGCTGAATGCACCACTTTGAAATTGAAATCAAATTGCAATGTAAAGAACAAAAATGTTTCGAAATCTAAGAAAATGCAAATGCAAAGGAAATAAAAAAACATGAATCGTAATATGTTCAATAGAGAAACATTGGCAAGGGGTTACGTGAAATGTGAGCTATATTAATAGATGTGTACTTGACGTCGAATTGGCAAGCACATCGAGCTGTAACAACATTACATCATGAATATGCAGTACATCGTCGAAGCCTAGTGGCATTCGACGTTCAAACATCATTTAGTGAAAAGGTAATAGATCTCTTAACATTCTGATATGAATGAATAATATGATGAAGCTAAATGGGAATTCGACGTATTATAGGACATTTAAAATAAAAATAAAAGAATTAAAAAAGGAGTAACTCATTGTTTTCTAGTTGACCAACAGTATGTCGTATTACAACAGAATTCGACGTATTACGGGTCAGGCAGTTACTCCCTTTTTAATTTTTTTTTTATTTTTTTCTTTTAAACAACTATGCATGGGAAACTGTATTTGGTTAGACTTGATAAATGCTTTTGTTACAAACGGAGATATTGATGTCGAATTTTACCAAAAGGCGATGTTTACGTCATATGTGACAAGGCAGTTTTATTTGTCATGATAAATGTTGTTATTTTTTTTCTTTTAAATCACCGAAAGTATGTCGAATCCCATGGGAATTTAATGTATTATTTGTTGGACGTATAATGAGTTCTCCTCGTTTGTAAGAAAAACATTTATCAAGATTGACGAAATAAAATTTCCCATGCATAATTAAAGTCAATGACTATCCAAATTTGACATCAAAGTTCTAGTCCGTCTTCTTTATATACAGTTTTGAATCCTTGTGAATCATCTAGACCTCCACTTTTAAAATATTTTAACCCGTCCCTCTGTTAACATTTTTTCTTCGGTTTTCTCATAGCTCTTTCAAGGTCACAAAAGTTTGGATGATGCATGAAGCAGCTATAGAAAACCGAAGAAATAAGTTAACATATTTGGATTTCATTTCAAGTTGTACCATTTGAAAACCTATGAAAACCTACACTACATAACTTCCCTAATGATAACAGTTGAAAAACTGTTATTTTTGTGCTTAAAATTGATACCAAAAGCAACCTTTAACACTAAGAAACTAGCTTGGAATCATGCTTTTGTTCACATTTTTGGAAATAAGAGAGTTGGACATGTTTATGCTTGATTTCAGTGTTTTGGGCAGGTTTTAAGGTGAATTTGGTGAAAGAAGTGAAGAAGGATAGAGATGGAATCAGAAAAGAACTCAAAAAGTGCAAAAGAAGAGAATCCGCAACTACCGCTCAGCGTCAGTTTACCGCTGAGCAGCACTCAGGAACACCCGTTGGTTCCGCTGAGGGGTGAAAGTGCAGCTGAGGGGAGAATTGACTAAGTGCTGGTACCGCTGAGCGGCAGTTTACTGCTGAGCGGTGGTCTTTTGGGCTTAGGCCCACTTTTTTGTAATATATTGAATAGTATATAAGCTTTAGAACGTCCTAGGGTTTGCATCTTTGGCTGAAAACGAAGCAAACACTCACTTTTGCACCCCTTGGAGGAAGATCTTGGATGCTCAGGCTACCTACTCATCTTTCTAGGATTCTATCTTTCATTCTTTCATTATTGTTCATCTAGCTTCACCATGAATATGGTGAACTAAACTTTGTATTGTTGTTGGGGAATCAATGTAATCTTGTGAAGCTCTCATATATGGAATTTGTGTTTAAACATCTTATTTGAGATACATGCTTTCTTTCATCATTAGTTAGGGTTTTTCCTCTTTGCTCAAAGCATGCATTGTTTAACTCATTCGATGTCATGATTATTGATTTTGTCGATATGAGAACGTACGAGGAAATCTAGATTCGGGGAAATTCTCCCAATAGCATGTTGCCTAGACATAGGAATATGAGGGTTGGTTGCCTTTAAGCTTCTGTACTTCAGAATTAATTATTAGGGATGCTAGGAATTGTATGAATTCGTAATTAAGGATAGGCTTTCTTGCAATGTTATTTAGAGAGTGGCATTAACATTGATGAAAAGAATGATGAATTCCTAAAAGTATATGAGAGTGAATAAGATGAAATTGATTACCCCAATAATGTATTCATCCATCTAATTCGTTCAAGTGTTTGTGTTTCTCTTTTCCATTGATCAAAACTCATGCATACATGTTTACTTATTGTCTTTTGCATTTGAAACCTCAAGAATTTATTCGCAAGTCCTAAATAATCAACAAATCATATAACTAACTAGGCCGTGAGTCCTTTGGGAGAACGATACTTGGTCTTACCGAGTTTATTACTTGATACGATTCGGTTACACTTGCCGAGGGTTAAACAAATTTTTGGCGCCGTTTTTCGGTGTTCATAAATTTGTCATCAAGTTTTTGGCGCCGTTGTCGGGACTCGTGGTTTAACTAGTTTATTTTTGTGATTATTGATTATCTTTGACTTGTTTTTGAATTTTGAAATTTGAATTTTTGTTTTTATTTTCTGTTTTTATTTTTCGGTTTTTATTTTATTTTATTTTATTTTATTTTCTGTTTTTATTTTTTTTCGGTGTTCATAAATTTGTCATCACCTAACCAAATTCATGTTAACTTTTTTCTCTGGTTTTCCATTCATTCCTTCACTAAACGAAAACATTTCTTTGTTAATGATGAAGGCATGGTGGAAAACTAGAGGAAAATGTTAGCACTTATGAATTTCAAGTAGTACCCTTTGAAAACCTACCCTACATATCTTCCGCAACCAAATTCATGTTAACTTTTTCCGTTGGTTCTCCATCAATTGCTCCACTAAACGAAGACATTTCTTTGTTAACGATGAAGGAATCGTGGAAAACAAGAGGAAAATGTTAACATTTATGAGTTTCAAGTAGTACCCTTTGAAAACCTACATTACAACATATACTTTATCCCTATAAACTTCTAAAACATTACTATATATTGCCATTGTAGATCCCATTTCTCTTCATTTAAAGTCTCCAAAATCATCTATGTTCCTATCTAAGCTCCCGTATAACATACATTATACGATCTTCGCAAATTTATACACACAAATATACAAACACAAACAAATAGGGTGAGCTCATTCTTACAACCTATACAGAAATAGTATCTCACATACAACATCCAACAAAGCTTAATAATTAAGTTCAACGTATAATATATAATCTTTAATTAGTTGAGCATGCTTTAATACCACCTTAACAATGTCTTTAATCATTTTTCCACAATATAATCAAATTGAAAGATCATATTTTAAAATCAGTCTAAGAGAAGGCATGCCACTTAGATATCTGAATCAAGAGAGAAAGATAAATGTATAAAAAAACATATTGTCAACTCTAACCTTTGCTCAATATTTTAAGTACAACTTTTTCCACAACCTCCAAATGGAATGATTCTTTTTTATTAGAAAATAGACTCAATTTCAATGACTACTAATTAGTAATTTTTGAACAACGGGACTAACTTCAGTAAAATTATTAAAATGGACGTTTTAATCACGCTCATGTATTTTAAGTTTTAACCTTTGCTGACTATTTTGTGCATAACTCTCTCTACCAAACTCTAAATGAGATGATTCTTGTTTTATTGGTACATAGACTCAAAGAGCTTTCTAAGGACTACTAATTCATAATTTTTAGTCCTTTATGCTAGTCGAAGATAATTTCTCAAGATCAACGTTTTATCTATATCTCCTAGATGGTTACTCTCATTCTCTCTAAGTTTTATGTTGTGCATGGATTAAAGGGTAAAAGATTTAGACTGCAGCAAAGGAAATTGTTAAAAACGAGATACAAAGTCTAATTCAATAGTTAAAAAAAAATAAAAAGCTATAGCAACCATATATTAAAATAAAGAATTTGCTTGTTGATGTAAACACTAGTGTCCATTCACCTCTGAAAAGAGATAACTATAAAGAAGACTAGGGATGCCCATGACTATGGTAGTGTAGGGTTATCTTATTTTATTTAGAAGACCATCCCTCTTGTTAGCGTAAATAAAAAAGAATAATAATAAAGAAAATGAAAACTCTGTTTTTCCATTTGATTAAAGAAAAGCCAACATTCTTTGAACTTCACATATTTTATAAGGTAAATTGTACTGAACAAAGAACAATTAAGTAGAACTGCAGCGGATTCTTTTGGGAGAGAAACAGGGCTGTACTGAGAACAGAAATACCTCATTAGAACACCCATACACTAGACCACTAGGAGTGTACAGTTGGGGTCACAAATCTACTTGACATGATCTTAAAATGTCAAACCAACAATTGTTTTGCAATGATCCGGTGTGCAAGTCATGTGGTAAATAGTTGAATACTTTGCATAGAATTTTTCATACACCCATTACCATACATATCCATGCTATTTCCAATATTTAAACAACACCCAGAAAGTAAGGGCAAATTTAACGGTTCCAGTTGCCACTTCCCATAAAGTTTGATTTTGTGCATAGAATCATTGCAGCCATAGTCATCAGCTTCAGAATCTTCTACTTTTTGAGGCTTTATGGAACGTTGAAGTTCCTGATGGATTTTATTGGTAAATAATAAATTACATTAATTAAAGTGAAAGAAAACAACAGAATCAGGAAAGCAACGCTAACATAGTCAGCCAATTGATACCTTCACAGGATATTCATTGGGTTTAACTTGAAGTCCTTCTCGCAGCCACCTATCTTTTGTCTTAACTGTTTGCACACAAGTCCTAGGATAAACTGGGTGACCTGAACAAAAGCCCAGTATTGGACCCTTTGGATGAAGTACTTGATACTTTGTCAACCATTTTTCTATGGCATAAAGTGGGTGACTTTTGTAGGCCTGCAAAGGCATAAAAAGTCAAGATATATATCACCATGTAGAGTATTAAGCATCATGTTTCCTATTACTTTTGACCTACCTGCTGATTGGTAGGAAGAGGTTCAGTTAATGCTCTAGTTTCCAACTCAATATCCTCAATAGAGCTCCTAGTAGGGAAAAATGAATCCCTCACTTTGGATTGCTTAGAAATGATTTGGCTGTTTCTTAAATCATTCACACCTCCAGTTGCTCCCGACTCCAAGTCTCTCAATGGTGCCAACACCGGATCCCACCATGTTGAATTGACTCGATGTGATGCTATCTTGTACCACTTCATACAATACCTGACATGTCAACATGTGGTAGCATTTTCAGGCCACCATGAGATGTAACTTTATATAGAGGTGTCTCATGCCTTAAGAAAAGCTACTAAAAAGTAATCATGAACATGTTCAAAGAAGAGGGTGGAGGGGAGGGAAAAATTTATGTACTATTACAACCTTAAATATTATAGGGAAAAATATCTAAAGACAATTTAATCAGCACAATTCAGAAATTATAAAACACTTTTCTTCCCCAAACTGGTTCTAATATTGGAGAAGGGCGGGATGGGGGGGGGGGAAGGATTGGGTTGAAAATGGGAAAGGTGGGATTTTGGCCCCCAGATTTCCCACCTGTTCCCTCAAAATTTTTACTCTAACAAGGTAAAATTATAAAAAGGCATTCACTTGTGTCTTCACACCATGTTTCCTTTCCTAATTTAGAAACCCATTCAGCAGCTCAAGTTATTAGCCTTAAACTAATCCCTCCAATGTCTAAGGAAGTATTTTGTTTTTTCGTATCATTGTGTATGTGACCAAAGTAAACATGGATATTTTAGTGAACAGGATTTCCCACGTATTCCTCTCATTGAATGAAAGTTAAAATAATTATAGTGTGTTATAATCTCAGTTACTATAACTGATCCTACGGTGCTTATTCCTGCAAAACTTGTCATCTATTGTCCTTCTGTTAGTATCCCAGAAGTATTCAGTGAGAACATGGATATTTTAGTGAACAGGATTTCCCCATGTATTCCTCTCACTTGAGTGAGAGTTAATAAAAAATAGTATATTACAATCTATGTTACTATAACTGATCCTACAGTGCTTATTCACTGCAAAACTTGTCATCTATTGTCCTTCAGTTAGTTTCCAAGAAGTATTGAGAGAGAATTTCTGTTTGATCTCCAAGAAACACAAATAATTCATTCTTAATTTCTAAGAATATTTGAAATTCCCAAAAACAAATAACAAAGCAAGTTAGGCAATAATATAAAAGTTCAAAAAACTTCACTTTATCATACTTAACACATATAGAGAAAATATCAAACCTGCGGGTCACATCTTTGGCCCCTTGCCCAGCAAAGGCAACAACATATCTCAAAGATGTTTTGCATGCAGCCACCATGGCCTCAACCTTGTCCTCTCCATCAATAATCAAATTCACAGCATCAACATGCACCCACTTTCCTGTCAAATTTTCTTCACTGCAATATACTTCTGCCCAATACAGAGGAGATCCTACTTTCATTGATCCAATTGCTGTAGAAATTACTTGAGAGGAGGTTGAAGATTCTTCACCGGTAACCCTTTTCACTCTTTTGGATGGACAAGAAAAACACAAAGACTCAGGATTTGCAGCTGACTTGTTTTTACTCTCCTTAGATTCAACGGCTGTAGCAGAAAGAGCCATTTCCAACTGCATATCAAATTCAAGATCTCCTTTCCTCTTTGATTTACGAGATTTGTCAGTGAGACACGATTCCAGGTTACTATCTTGTGTCTCAGAAGCTTTCAAGTTTGCAACACTATCATTTCTTACTTCAAAAATAGGAAGATCTCTAGACCGATCCATGTGCTTTGTCACACGACATTTCTTACTTTTCTGCGAAGGGGCAAGAGAACTTTCACAGACATTCTCTCCCTCACGACAAGATAATGATTCTTGAGGTGATTTAAAATCCAATTTTCGCTTAGATATCATTGGTGTAGAAGTTTTAAATATCCCACAACTAGATCCACTTGCAACTTGAAACGGTTTAAGAGGAGAAACATCCAAAATGGACACAAACCTGAAATATGCATTTCATAAATTTAACAGCAGATATCCTCAGAAGTCCATGAATCACAAAAATTGAATAAATTTCGTTACTGACACTTGTTCATGGCAATAGTATTGATCCACTAACTTTTGTTTTACATATTTTATTACCAATTATTTAAAGTCACACTTCTGACTTGCCATGACATCTGGAATCAGAACTTCATTCTATACCATGAAGGTCAAAATAGAGTAATTGCTACGTTATCATTGTTATCATTCCTTTTCTAGATTCATTACATGCACTGTCACTGTTTGTATATTACCATTCCCAGCTCAAATAATAGAAAGTACGATCCTGCAAGTGGTTAAAGATATGAAAGCATTTTGGAGTGGATGATTCATAAATTAGGGAATGCTTCAGCAGTTGGAAACCAAGAATATAAATATGTAATATCAGGGTGTTTCTCTATCAAATAGAAAATACTAGCTTAAAGTTGCACTTAAAGTATTTAATGTACACAATTTTCCAATCAGCAATATGAAAAGTAATTCAGGAAAGATAGAAAGATATTCTGTTATGTGCTTTAATACCTGGCTGTAAGATTTAAAGCTCTTAATAGAGCCACTGATAATGCTGCAATCTGCAATTTAAAAAAAAAAAAATACTTGCCCTTGTAAATGTTCTGCAAGGCACTAAGCAATTATATAAAGTATACAAGATAACAGAATCAACCCAGTCACCCTCAAGAAACTTTATTTTACTACTGATTTAGGTTAGTGAATAATAATCAGATGAAGACCATCATCAGATCCTTTTTTCAAGTAATGAAAGAATTAGTAGTAACATATCCTGCACTTTCAAGTTCCGACCTTAGAACTAGAGCATTTGTTATATGCCTGGGTAATCATATGACAGAGAATGGAAGCTTTATTAAAAGACAAACTCAAAATCTTTGAAGCATATTAACAAAAATGCTATTAAAAATGAACCGGGCCAAACTTGCATCCAAAAGCCGGCTCAAGGAACAAGCATTATCGAAGCCTTATAAAATATATAGACCATATTCTTAATCAATATGGGTTATCTTAAGCACACAACCCCTCAAGATTGGACATCTAGAGCCTAAATTTTGCGGAGCTGAACATCTACAGATAGCCCAACATTGATATCAAAGAGGCTTACATACCATATTAGAGAACAACACAACTAAGCATAACTCGCTCCCAAAATACTACATTGGGAGAGCAGGACTGCACAAGTCCTATAAGCAGTATCTAGCCATATTCCTATGCAGTTTGAGACATCTTAAAAAAGGCCATAATAAAAGTAGATGTACCTCTTCAGGACTGCCCTCATGTAATTCTAAAGCTGATGTCAAACCAAAGCATGGTGAAGTTTCTCGACTCGTACAGTTTTTAACATGGAAATTATTGTGGAACTGCATGTGTTTCACACAAGGAATCAAACAAGATATAACAAGTGATATAGCATGGATTTACATAAAACAGCACATTAAATGTAACCAAATAGTATATATCCTAATTAAATTAAACCCTACCCATGATATTAAAGGATATAGAGCTTTTGAAGTGAGTTTTTCAACATTTGATAGCTGGAGCAAGTGTGCTGGAAGTAGAGAAAGCAGAGAAGCCTGCCATTATCAAGAAATGCACAACTTGACAAACAATTTTGGAGAGAGAACAAGTTTTAAATTGTTTCACTTTTAGATTAGCCTTTATTGTGGCCAGCCAAGCATCATATTTCTTTTGCAGCTTCAGATGACAGCTTAGAAAAATGTTCTCCAAACTAAATATCCATCAAACATTATAAAATAGAATTAGGAACAAGTAAACTCAATCAAAATTGACGAAGTAGCTTAACATATACATATAATGAACACGTTGTAACGAAATCCTATATTAACAACTGTTTTAAAAAATATAACAAAAAGAGTAATATCTGATACAGTAGTTGAGTTATGGATTACCACAAACAAGTGGTGCTAAGGAGGCAAAAGCTTGATAACACAGATGTAGCATATAAAG